>NC_091118.1:53638968-53856468 GCF_040183065.1 Periplaneta americana
TGCACGGGTCTTCTGACCGTATGTGCTGTGTAAAACAAGTCCTACTTTGTAGGTTTCACCCCTCTCACCTATGATTAGATCCAACCACTATCCAAAAGAACACACAGATTAAAATGAAAATGGCACAAACGAAACACATTATATAATATATCCTAACTTAAAACAGGCATAAAAGTGTATAATTGAATAGTTATCATTATACCTTAGTCAATTCGCATCATAAACTTCAACAGCTGAAGTTCTAATCTGTTTCGCCTTCAAGAGGAACAATCCAGTCTTTTGTTCGTGTTCTCTATTCCCTATAAGGTCAAGACCTGCAAGCGAACCCCTATTCTGACTTAGCATCGAGGGTGGCAGATATTTTCTCCGGAATGTTCCGATTCGTCACACCGCAATGAAATATGTCTGTAGGAGTCTTTTACTCCTTACAGTGGAGAAAGTTAGTTACACGCGCTTTAACATCTGTGGTCATATCGCGTGTGTAGAATCTTTGGGTATGTCAGTAGGCCATTTTTACTAGTGCTAAGTTCCTTTTTCTATTGTCGTGTGTTATTTATAGATGGCTTCTGTTCATGTAGACCTAACTGATTTTAGATTTTAGTTCATGTTTAAGATACTGGTGAATATGTGGCGGTGATGATCATGGTACGTAAATTTACAATCCGACTTTTGCTTTGTGACTGAGGGAAACCATAATAAACATTCAAACTAACGTTTAGGCTATAAAATGATTATATTTAGTTTTTTATGCTCGACCATGCCGAAATGTAGTAATTATACACCTGGTAGCAGTCCTTTAATGCATGTCATTAAAGTACACCTACTCATTAAGGTACAGGTGTTTTCAGCCAATGACAACTCAGCTTACAAGTGTTCAGCCAATAACAAGTCAGCTTTGTACCGGTATAAAACCGCAAGTATCGATTATTTTCGGATATTCAATCGAAAGAGAATTAACGAAAAGTCACGGAGGCTGGAAATCCAATATTGTCGCAGAAGGTTATGTTCTGTTACTATAATAATTAGCGTTAATTGTAAATAATATTCAAATAAATTCAATTTGTCATCTCGTTTTTCAATGTCGAATTCAATAATCAAGGTTATACCAAGTTTAACGGGATTACACAAGGTCAATGACATTATTGTTCCTCGGAAAAAATCAATACTTTCGCGTCTGCGCACATCTCACAATTCACGACCTAGAACAAGGTCACTTTCGATCTTGTCAGGTACAAATAAATGTATACATGTGAATAATTTCAAGTTAGAAATATGGTCAAGCATAAAAAGTCGTATGAAACTCGCCTATAATGGTAATTAAGAAGCTCGTATGAAAATTATGAAACTCGCTAGCGCTCGTTTCATAAAGATCCATACTCGCTTCTTAATTACTATCATTATAGGCTCGTTGCATAATGTACTAATATATCATTGGTGTTAACCTATTACAATTCACTGTTTTAAATTTAATTCTCGATCACTGAATTCTATATAGCTTTTTGCTGTTATTCGTATTACAATTTTTATTGCTGTAATTTCTTTACATTGGTACACTCAATTCTTTGCGATTTTATACAAATACTGTTTTATTATGATCCATTGTTATAATTTCTGAACATTGAATCACTGAATTGATATAGTTCTATCCATTTATTGCTTCTTATATAATTCATTTGTGTTATTCCTAATTTTTAGATACTGAATTGTATGTAATTAACTTATTACCATTTATTCTTATAAAATATAACATTGAATCACTAAACTATATGTAGTTTTATTCAATTATTTTTATTGCAGTTCACTTTTATAATGCATAAAAATTATATCACTGAATTTTATATACTTATATGGAATTATTGTTTTATTACAAGTTACCGTTATGACTTCTAAGTTTGACTCACTGAGCTTAAGACAGTTTTATGAAATTACTTTTATTACAGTTCAATTTAATGAATTATGAGCTATTATAAAAATGCTGTTTTATTTCAATTTACTCTTATAATTTCTAAACTTAGGATTTTCGATTTATATGTACTCTCGTGATGTAATATAACAAGTGAAACATTTCAAATATTTATGACGTTATGTCTCACATAAAACAGAAATATATTTGTATGAAAAATTAAATAATTTTATAAATGTGAAAAATAAGGCACTTAAAAGCATTTGTAGAAAGGAAAATGGGATTTAGGTTTATACTGGAAGAAATGGATATTAGAATATAAAAAATAACCCAATTCATTAAAAGAAGTAGAAAGAAAAGAACTTCTAAATTTGGATCACTGTATCTTTATGACGCTCTATATGATTACTGGTGCTAGGATTTTGATGAAATTGCATCTTTTTTTCTAGTAAGCCAGAAACATAGCTGCTTTAGTATTTATATGTTATGTGATAAACTGAGTGTTTTGAGACATATTTGTTAGGGCATTTTTTTTTAATTTTTTGTCTGTATACTCATAACAGCATCTTTTGTTTTATTCGGTCATTTTTTACGCATTTTCATTTAATTTTGGCCATAAATCCCCATTATTAATGGAAAATAATGTTTATTTCCTTTGATATTTTCTTTACATATTTTGTGCATTAATAGCCATTTTGTATAATATTTCAATCGTTTTTCTACACAAATATTGCCATTTTAACGCAGTACACCCCATGTAATGGGTCAGTCCAACCACCTCTTCAATATAGACTCCTCTATACCTGCTAATTCCGGATAAGCGTGGCCTTGTGGTAGACTACATGGAAACTAAAAGTAAAGTAAATCCGTGGCGCTACAGCCTATGAAGGGCCAACACCGACCAGCTGACTGCTGACCTCACGTACACATGCCGAAGCAGAGGTAAACAATCATACATGGAAACTACATCAGGTAAAATAATTAATTAAAGCGTACTACTCAGAAAAAATTATGTAAAATTTAATTTAATTACTAGTCTAAATATTAAGTAGTACAAAACCTCTTTTCCTATTATCCAATTATGTAAGATCAATTTTAGGGCATTTTAAGGGCATTTTTTTCTTTTTAGATTTTTAGGTCATAAATGCATTGTTTTTAGGACATTGTTTCATGATTTATAGGTCATCAAAATCCCAGCCCTAATGCTTACTGATTCTTTATATAAATTTGTTGTTATAATTTCTCCGCCTTAAGGGGTCTATTACAATCAACTGTTTCTGCAGTGAGTAAATGAAACAAAACTTTTCTTTCTCTCTGTCGCTTCTTATGTCATAGTTGAACCTTGCTGCATACTGCAAGTCTGTAAGGGCTAAGTTTTACTGTAGTGAGTTATATCATTAAATAAATCACTAACGAAAGGGAGAGTTTCTAAATTACGAGAAAAAGCTATCTCAACACTCTTCCAATAATAAATGTGGCTTACTTTCAACTGCGAATTCCCTATAGCAATCTGTTACTTTTACAGAACAGACTGTACGATGTGAAAATTCTGGCCAGGGATTATCACGCCCTTGGCCATTCATTCAATATAATAAGGGGCAAAAAAATAAGGGGGAGAACGTATAGTGTTAAAAGTAATACGACGCTACAGAGAGGCTTAAATTTCTATTCTTAACACTAGAGAGAAGATAGCGAAAAAATGCGCCTGGCCGCAGAAGGATTATAGGACGCCGAAAGCCTGTAGAGGATTTGCCAGGCTTAAGCAGTTTCGAGAATTCTTTGGATGTATCACTGGAAGTTGTAATCTACTACAAGAGGGAAGGAGAGGAAAAAATACACGATCGAGGAACAATAGAGAAGACGATTCAATGGGAACAGAAAGCTTGTCGCCTAGCAACCAGGGACTTGGTGTGAAGATTTGCTGTGCTGTGCAATCATTCCTCTAGGTTTACCCTCAATTCTTATTGAATCATCTGCAAGAGTAACTTCTGAGGTAGAAAAAATTAAAGATGAGATGTATTCAATTCTGCATGTATAATGAAATTGAGCAAGTCGAAGGGGAGATTGGAAGATGATGGGTGGTTAACCCTCCGGGAAGCGTGTCCACTTATTTTTCATGAACAAGCTCTAGGGGGTGAATTTTGTTATAATTTTATTTGATATGGGTTGTGTTATCATGTTTTTTTTTTTTTTTTTTTAGGTAAGTACAATGCAAGTTATACAATTTTATCTATAAAAAGTCAACGTTACTAACCTTACTGCAAAAATAGGCCTACTTTATGTGTTATCATCATCATCATCATCAGCATCATCATCCTGTCAAGTACTAGTCCCAAAAGAACTGTTACGGCCTGAAAAAGCGATTTTCTTGCCATCTTTTCATAGGTCGACCAAGTGACCGTTTCCCATTTGGAAGATACTTCATTATTGCCTTAGGGATCCTGGATTAAACTATTCTTGAGACGTGTTCCTTCCAGTTTAACTGATATCTGGAGATATAGTTCAGTATTGATGACACATTAAGTTCTTGAAGGATATCTTCATTTTTCTTTCGATCCCATTTAGTGTAGCCAGCTGTTCGGCGCATGAATCTCATCTCGCAAGCTGTTGGCCTGCTTTCATCTCTTGTCCTTATAGTCCACGCTTCACTCCCATAACATAAGACTGGTCGAGCTATTATTTGATAAAGACGAGTACGAGTTGATTTTTGTACTAATGAAGGTTTCAAAACTCTATCAATGATGCCCATTGATTTGTTGAATTTTACAATTTTCTCTGATAAATACAAATTTTAAACGAAAGAAAGTTTATATCCTAAATAATTAAACTCATTAACTATTTCCGAAATTGTGTTATTTAAACAAATTTTGCTTGGTATCGGGTATTTACCACAAAAGGCAATTATTGTTGTTTTGTTAATGTATATTTCCATCGAATATTTTTGAGCTATTAAATTTAAATTATGCTCTGACCATTATTATTATTATTATTATTATTATTATTATTATTATTATTATTATGACGATGATGAAGCGTATAATATTATAAACAGTAAACTTGTCACCGAGATGACGAATTCTTGACCGCGAGGTAAGTCTTGCAGTTTTGACACGGTGGAGAGAATTATGGAGTCGTAAAATTGTCAGCCTGTCATGGTAAATTCTTGTATCTCGGAATTGAGTTAATTCGATTAGGAAAGCGGTTGCCATAGTGCTATAAAAATGTCCGCCTAGCGACTCAGACATAATTGAAAACGGAAACCGCGAGGCTCTAAAGTTGTCATGACGTGATGGAATAGCTGTGGAAACCCTAAGATACTTTATAAATGGCATTCCACTTCAAGAAACCGCAGGAGAAGCCACAACCTGGGCACGATGACACTTGCACGACCTATCAACACGGAAATTGATTCTCTTCTGTTTTACGGGATCGTAGCCATAGCAACCTCTTTCAGACTTGACTTTTCGGAGAAAAAGTAATTACGATGTTATTATAGTAGGATAGTCCTCCCTACATGACTCTGTTCATGTGTGTAAATTTGTAATGTAGTGTAATGTAATGTAGGCCTACGTATGTACTATGTATGTATGTATGTATGTATGTATGTATGTATGTATGTATGTATGTATTTTAAGTTATGTATTATTTAACGACGCTCGCAACTGCAGAGGTTATATTAGCGCCGCCGGATGTGCCGGAATTTTGTCCCGCAGGAGTTCTTTTACATGCCAGTAAACCTACTGACATGAGCCTGTCGCATTTAAGCACACTTAAATGCCATCGACCTGGCCCGGGATCGAACCCGCAACCTTGGGCGTAGAAGACCAGCGCTATACCAACTCGCCAACCAGGTCGACTGTATGTATGTATGTATGTATGTATGTATGTATGTATGTATGTATGTATGTCAAATGGCAATTACATTAATATTCTCATTATAGAAATATATTTTAGATTTATATATATATTTTTTTTTCTTCCTGTAACATAGTTCTAGTAAGCTTATATTAAATTAATTTTCATCATTTTACTAGCTATCTCAAATCTCAAATTAATTATAATTGTTTGAATTAAATTAGCTCATAAATTATAGGTTTATTTAAATTTAAATAAATATGTAGTCTACTAGTCGTTAAAACTTAACTGAAGAATATTGCTGGAGAACCTTTTAAGTGTAGTGTAAATATTCGTAATTTAAATATGTATTGTACTGATTAAGGCTGGTTGAGTGGAAGAGAAGGCCTTATGGCCTTAACTCTGCCAGCGAAAATAAAACTTTTATTATTATTATTATTATTATTATTATTATTATTATTATTATTATTATTGTGTATGAAATGTATGTAATGTATGTATGTATGTATGTATGTAATACATTAAAAATTTTAACCACATTATTTCGAAATGAAGCAATGAAGGAGATTCATTTGCGGAAAACAAATTACGAACTGCATTCTATCCAAAATTCCAATTGAATTGTAAAATGTCGGGACGAAAGCTGTCTAAAACAAATTATCTCGGATAGTATTTATTGTACGATATACACAGGATGAATCGTAAGTAGTGTCATCAATTTCAGGGGTTATTTTTTTAAGATATTTGAAACAAAATAGTTTAATATAATTTTACTCGATTTTGCTTTCTCTTCGAGATGAAAATTGTTTTATATAAACATTTCATAGCGTATTTGGGAAAGCAATTGATTTAATTTACAATATGCTCAGTCAGTTTAAGAGAGCAGTGTATTATGGTAAGAACTGATTGAAAGAATTTTGGTTTGCCCCTTAAATGTGCAGAAATTTGATCCGAATAAATGCAACATTTTAAAATTCCTTTCTAGAAGGAAAAGTTATATTTGTTCGGATCAAATTCCTGCACATTTAAAGGACAAAACTAAATTTCTTTTAACCGTTTACTATCATAATACAATGCTCTCTTAAATTGATTGAGGATATTTAGAATTAATTCAATAGCTTTTCCAAAATACGCTATGAAATTTTTCATATAATTTTTTTTTCGAAAAGAAAGCAAAAACGAACAAAATTCTATTAAACTTTTTTGTTTGAAATATCTCAAAGAATAATCCCTTGAAATTAATGACATATCGTACGGCTCATCTCGTATATATAATTTAATCATATATCAGGGATTATAAATACGAGTAGATTGAGAGTAGTTAGAAGGTGTTTACAATTTTGTTTCTTGCACTTTGGTTATTTTAGTTAACGAACCGGTATTTCAAGACTATGTAAGTTCAATTTTAATAAATTGTTGGCCATACAATATTTCGGACGTGATTTGAATTTAACATTTTTTTTATTAATGAATAGGGGAAAGTAGCCTAAATCGTACTGGCGCCGAAATCGTACCACTATTAATATTGAGGAAAGTATTGCATGCAGGGACCATCTGGGGAATTTTTCATGAAATATAAATAGAAACTTCCACTCGTTCAGTTTCCCGCCTTTCACCCAAGACAACAGCTGTATTAAATCGTGCTTAATAGTAAGTTCTGATTTCTCATATAAGATTTTGTTACTCTTTCGTAAACTTTTATTAAAACATTGAGTTAGTTTAATGAATGTGTTTTATTACACCTAGTATATTAGATTGTTTGCATTATTTAAACGCTAAAAATGGTCACTGTAACAGTTTTGTTTAGGTTATAATCTGAATAGCTTGCTTTGAGTGCTAGTTTCCTAAATCGTACCTTTAAAAGCTTGCTCATATCGTACCAGTACGATTTTGGCAACGTGAACAAATAACGTTAGGTGCATAATATTTTCAAATTCCAGAATAGGTAATGACCAAACGAGAATACGGAAAATCGAAACCAAGTGCTTTACTTAAGGCAGTGGATGAATTTCGATCCGGAGCAGTGGGATTGAATGAATGTTGCCGTAAGTACAAAATCCCAAAATCGATTTTCAAGCGATATCTGATGGGCAAAATGAAGAGAGATCTGGATCGTTCTGCAAATGGATCCGTCAACGGGAGGAATGCCGCTATTTCACGGGAAATAGAAGAAGATTTAGTCTAACATATTCTGATATTTGAAGAATATCTTTCTCAACTTACTACAAAAGACGTTAGGAAGTTTGCCTTCGATGTGTTAGAAGCAAACCCACACCTTCCAAATCTGTTCAATAAATAAATACGACTGGCGAGAAAGAAGTGCTATTATGGGTTCATCAAGAGGCATTCAAATTTAATATTTTAGGAGGAAAATATTACAGATAAATTCTGTAGAACAAATTCATATATCTATAATATTCAAATTTAAGTTTACGGCAACTGGAAACTGTATCTGAATCGTTCCAAAGGGTTTAATAAAGTTAACGTTAAAGGGTCTTTTTATTGTTTGGAGAAGGTAGTCGACGAGTACTTCATAGACACTTTGCACATATTTAACGTTCACGGAACGGGTTTCTCCCTAAACCAAAGATCTCAGCTCAAACGAGAACGAGAAAAAGTGCTCAGAAAGCAGTTGTGCTAACTTCAACCCCTGTAAGAATCAAGTGCAGCAGAAGAAACCGAAAGGAAGAACTTCAAGGAAACAAATAAAGAAAGGAAATCAGCTATCAAAAAGAATGAAAAAATAATCTAAAATGATTGATTTTGATGTAAAAGAAGAGAACTGGTTTTATTTTATCTGTGAAGAAGCTGTCATTGAAGATATGATTCCTTGCTGTGTGCAATCAATGGGTGCATGAGACGTGCAGAAGTTTCTACGGCACAAGAACGTTCTCATTTTGCCTGTGACATTGTAACGACAGAATCTGACAAGTAGGTATCGTTCATTTGTGTTAAATATGATTTAATCTTGAGTGACCCTTCGTGTTTTCGTTTTATTAGATCTTGATAATAGCCTATTTAAGATTTATATATTACAAAAGTCTTTGTATCTTAAAACATCTTTGTTTCTTATTTGTATTAATAAAATGGCATAGTAAATGACAATAATATAATGAAATAAGTTATTTTTTTGCCATTCTTATTTTGAAAATTGTATATTTTACAAATGGGTACGATTTAAGCAACCTCTAGGTACGATTTAGGAAACTAGGCTCACAAATCGTACCACTTGCAGAGTTTTAAATAATGTCTTTTAAAACAATTGATAATTATTTAAAAATTCTGAAAAAAATATATTTTGTGTCCCAAGGTCCTGTCTCATTGTTTAACAGTATATGCAATTAAAATTCCTTCCGATTTAGAAATAACTAAAGAAAAACTGAAAAGTGGTACGATATAGGCAACCTTCCCCTATTTCGGAATGAAAAAAAAAATGAAGGAAATCTATTTGCCGAAAGGTACCAAAAAACATCTCGGATAGTATTTATTGTAGGGCTTATATGAACATGTTTCAAGAACTATAAATAGATTGAAAGTAGTTAGAAAATATCTATAATTTCCTTCTTACGCTTTAGTGAATATAATGAACGTCACTGTAAGTTACTGTTTATTTCTAGATTATGTTATGTTGGTTAAATTCTTTAATTTTCATGAATTATTTTCCCATGTAAGTTTTCGAACGTGATGTTGAATTTAACATTTTTTTAAATCAGAAAATGTTGTAATGATAGTCTATTATTATTATTATTATTATTATTATTAATATTATTATTATTATTATTATTATTATTATTATTATTATTATTATTATTATTGTATTCTTGCTTTTTGCAACATGTTTACAAGATTTGCCACTCTGCAAGTAAAAGCAGATATTACTGAACGTTGTATCTGATACCCATTTTCATCAATAACCTCTGACTGACATGTTATTTGTAAGCGGGACACAAATCTGTATCATCACAATAGACTACTTTGTGACGCGGAAGAAACAGGAGTGATGTGAGTCTTTGTGGAGCCTTAAAAACGTCTGGAGCAAGCTCGCACTTCTTCATTGTTCACAAAAGGGTATTGTTACGCTGTCCTACCTGCGGGATTATCTCTAACATTTCACGTGTGTCTAAGCCAGAAGCTGACAGCGTGTTGGCCTCATCAAAAACAGTTCCCGAAGAATACGAACAGGCATCGTCGTCCCCAAATGACGTCACCACCATGCCCGGATTTAGTCCCCTAACGCCCGTAGGCCTGACGAAAAAATACAGCCTTCTAACGGGGGATATAAAAGACATCCACGTCTCACAAAACACCTCGTGTAAAGATTCAGCCCAAGCTTACTCAGCTGACGGCCCTTACCAGAAGGCTTGGGTGGGTAAATGCTGTGAGATTTACCGAGGTAGTAGCTGGCTGGAGGGAGTGTAGGA
Organism: Periplaneta americana; assembly: GCF_040183065.1. Lineage (NCBI taxonomy): Eukaryota > Metazoa > Arthropoda > Insecta > Blattodea > Blattidae > Periplaneta > Periplaneta americana. The sequence goes on from NC_091118.1 coordinate 53,649,148, forward strand.
TTATTCAGAGTACTGCTGCCTCCAATTTTATTTCACTGTTTTTTTTTTTTTAATTTTATTACTAATGTGCATTTAGAAAATCGTCTCTCAATGGCCTAAGCAGTTTAAAAAGAGCGCTAAAAGAAGAGGAATGTAAGAAGGAAGAAAATAAATATGAATGAGTGAGTAAATATGTACAGCTATGTGAATATATACAAATTTATTTACACGTTATGGAAAGGAAAAAAAATGAATGAGTGAACTGGATGGAAAGAAAACAATTGGAGGAGAGAAAATAAGATAACATGAATAAATACAAGAAATAGACAGGAAGAAGAAAGAAAGAAAGAAAGAAAGAAAGAAAGAAAGAAAGAAAGAAAGAAAGAAAAAAAGAAGGGAAGGATTAAAAAAGAAAGAAAGACGAAAATATTATACCGTGTGCGTAAAATAATGTAACAAAATAATATCAAAATGTTTAATAACATGATGACAATAATGAATTATGGACATCATATATCATATACGAGTATCATATCATATCACATCACATCACATCACATCACATCACATCACATCACATCACATCATATCATATCATATCATATCATATCATATCATATCATATCATATCATATCATATCATATCATATCATATCATATAATATCATGTCATATCTCATCACATCGTATCGTATCGTATCATATAATTTACTATATATCATATCGTATCGTATCATATCATATCATATCATATCATATCATATCTTATCGTATCGTATCGTATCATATATCATATCATGTCATATCATATCATATCATATCGTATCGTATCGTATCGTATCGTATCGTATCGTATCGTATCGTATCGTATCGTATCGTATCGTATCGTATCGTATCATATCATATATCATATCATATATCATATCATATATCATATCATATATCATATCATATCATATATCATATCATATATATGATATCATATATCATATCATATCATATATCATATCATATATCATATCATATATCATATCATATATCATATCATAAATCATAATCATAATCATAATCACATCACATCATATCGTATCATACCATTTACTGTATATCATAACATATCATATATCATATCATATCATCATATCATATCATATCATATCATATCATATCATATCATATCATACATTATGAGAGAAAAAGCTTGGTTTTTCCCGAGGTACATGATTGTAGCCCAAAGGATTTATCCCGAAGGTTACAAATGTACCGAGGAAAAATTGTTTCGATCCCGTTGTACTTTCTCTCCCAACACAGGAAATTTTATATTTCTCTCCCGATTTTAATAACGGTAAACCTACATTTACTTCCGATCGTGGAAAATAGTAATTTGCAGTACAAAGGACTAAAATTAACTTTATGATTTCAATGGCATCACATTGATTAAAAATTGGTTTGATTCCGACATACTTCTCTTAAATCATTCTAAAACCATGGTTGTACCATTTTCGTGAACATCTGTTGGTATGAAATCTCCTGATTCGCTCTTGTGTTTAAAAATTCATACCTCCAATTGTTCTTCTAATAGTTGTAACTGTCCTATTCTAAAAGAATCTCCTCAAGTTAAATATCTCGGAATAATAATCGATCAACATCTACGTTAAGATAAACATGTTCTTTTTCTGTGCAATAGATTAAGAAAAATTATTCACTATTTTGTCATCCTACGAAATTATTTGACTGTCCATACTTTACGACTGATTTATCTCGCATTAGTACAAGCTATTATTACAATATGGCATTATAGGATGGGGTAGTGCTTATAGCACCTCCCTCATGCCAATAATTCTGCTGCAGAAAAGAATAATAAAAAATGCCTTAATAAACCTCTTGATTATCCTTCAGAGGTGCTGTATTCAGAATTTAAAGTATTTGACTTCCATCAAACTTAGAACAATGTATTACTGAATTTCGTATATAAAAACCGAAACAAATTTAATTTGCTATATTCACATAAATATAAAACCAAAAGATCAGACAATATATGCTTGACAGTTCCTAAATGTACTACAACTGTAGCAAATGATCACAGTAGCAACTTCGGTCCAAGGCTTTATAACATGATAATAGATAAATTCCCAAACATACAATTTGCTAATGCTCTTTATTTCAAAAAATCTATTAAAAATTGCTCTTAACAGAGAAAATTTAAAGTTCAATTATTGTGATGCGTTGTATCTTCTTTTTTTCTTTTATTACTTTTTACTCTGTTATTCAATAAAATGTCTTAACATTACCTTTGTGGAATGGCCCCTGAGCACGAGTATGTAACTTACTCTTTCTGGGGGTACTAGAGAGTTCTTATATAACAAAAATCAATATGTGTCTTTGTTCTGGCAATAAAGTATTATTATTATTATTATTATTATTATTATTATTATTATTATTATTATTATTATCCGTGAGTGGAAAGGCAAAGCAACAATATTTTTATCCCCTACTGGTAACTAAATTTAATTTCAAATTGTAGGCCTTTTCTTTTTAATGTGTTGTATTGTGAAGAAGTTATAAATGAATAAATGTATGGATTGTGTTATTGCTAATGTGTTTGTTGTTGTAGATTCATTGCTGTGAGTGAAAGAATTTCATTGATTGATTTAAATAAAGTCATTATTTATGTTGCTAAGAACGATGAAATATAGACCAGTTTAGGTATCGCTTATAGATAAATGTATTTATTTGGTACTAATACGTTACTAGAAATTTTTTGTACTTTATCCAAGGAATAAGCCGTTAAAATCTGCCAAGTTATAGGTACTTCCACCCTGTATATTAGCCTACGTATGGTAATACTGGAGAAATGGTGTAATGATAGTCTCATTATGTACCAAATTACTAACAGTCAGTCTACTTTGCAACCGCTTTATCTTCTACAAATATCAAGGAATTTTCTGGGATCGAACTCTGTCCCTTATGTTATCCTTCTGAGCTACAGCTGGGAGAAGTCTGACGTAGATTGCAGAAGTTAACTGTCTACAAACACAGAACGCAGGAGAGCGAAGTGAGAGATTGAATCTTTGAGGTAATAAGGAGATACGTATCGACAGTTGGGTTCTGGAGGATCCTGCTTACGCAGGCTAGGCACGGCTCGGGGAAGACCAATAACCCAGCCAAATCCTGTACAAGTCCAGCTTAAGACATGCGAGGTCGGCCGCCCGCCTGGAGAGAGAAGCTGAGACCGCATCCCGGAACTGAGTACAATGTGCAGAACACAAGCATATACCTCGCACAACAAGGGGATAGGGGACATGTCTTGGAGACGTAGTGTGGTCTTCATACGGAGTTAGGGAGTTACGCGTAAAAATTAATTTCTACACGACGCGTAAAATACGCGTAGACTTTCTTATAAATGTAAAAAAAAATGTAATAAATTTCCTGTAATACATTAACGATCTTACTAATAAACCGTGTATAGTTTTTATATGAGGCATATGCATACTTGAGGCAGGAAACGTTACTAATAAACCATGAATAAGAGATGGATGTATAAACAGTCTGAAACTACACAATGAGAATTGCTTTGCAGTAGTTATATACACGAAACCCCTTGTTTAAGCATTGTATATAGAGAAAAAATGGCCGCCCCTCTAACAGCTGTTCGTATCGACTGTCATTTTTGATGATGGATGCCTTGTAACCACAGAAGAACAAACCAAAGAACACAGATTAATTAGAAGAATATTGCTGTAGCTTGTACTCTTTGACCAAAATACAGCGTGGTAATCGATCAGAGCCAGTTGTACTATCGAACTTATCACGGCACACTAGAGCGCTCTACCGGATGCAATAGAGAACCTCAGATATTCTATTACCTTTCGTAACGAAGTATTGACGAAACTGTGACGTAGCTGTGTAACAGTTATACTATTATACACGACGTACGAAGTGATTATTAGTAAGGAATTTACATACGACTTATAAACGAGCTATTCATTGTGTAAGACAGTTAAACATCTGTATGTAGAGTTTTTATTAATAAGATCGTAAAATAATAAACAAACTGTTAAATTGTTACTTCAGTTCCCAGGCTACAAAATCAAAGAAAACACATTATGAATGAATGAGTGAGTGAGTGAGTGAGTGAGTGAGTGAGTGAGTGAGTGAGTGAGTGAGTGAGTGAGTGAGTGAGAAAGGAAGGAAGAATAACGTAAAGAGACTATCAAGAAAAGAAGGGGAAAACAGTGTGAAATGTAAGAAGAAGAAAGAAGAAATAATTTAAGTAATGCACTGAAAAATAGTAAAGAAAAAGAAGAACTTGGAAGAGGAAGAAAGAAACAAATGGAGGGAAAAATAAATAAGTAAATAACAGGCAGAAAGAAAAGAAAAGAAAATAAAAGAATGAATGAATGAATGAATAAATTAATTAATACTATCACTGGAAGAAAGAAAGGGGAAACAATGTGAAATGTAGAAAAAGAAAGAAGATAATAACTTATAATTTAAGTAATGCATTGAGAAATTGTGAAGACAATGAACAACGAGAAAGGAAAAGAAATAAACAGAAGCGAGAAAATAAATAAGAAAATAATAGGCAGAAAGAGAAGAAAAATGAACGAGTCAGTTTGAGAAATGTCTAAAGAAGAAGGAAGTGAGAAATAAAGAATAACGGGAAGAGACGACGAAGGAAAGGAAGAGAGGAAAAAACAGGGTGAAATGTAGGAATATGGTAGAACAAATGATTTGAGTAATGCACTGAAAAATAGTGAAGAGAATGAAGAACGGGCAAGAAAAATAAATAAATAAACGGAGGGAATAATAATTAACAGGCAGGAAGAAAATGAATGAATGAATGAATGAATGAATGAATGAATGAATGAATTGTAGATAGGAGAAAGGAAGAATGAAATAACAATTTAAAGAATCAACCGAAAGATGAATGTAATCAATCTCTGAAAGTAAAACAATGGTAATAAAAAGTAACAAGGGTTTTAGAAAATCTCTACGAATACGTGTAACGCCTACACAGAAAGTATGGCAATGGAAGTAGGATAAATTAATGAAATTTGCTGGAAGTTTTAAGTGTGTAATGAACAGAATAAAATAAAATATGAATAACAATCAATTCTACATTAATAATAATGTTAATGATAAAAGTAATGCATTAAAACAGATTGTACTGTCAAGAGGACAATTTAAAAACTGCGGTAATTCGAGCTGTTCATAGTGTCTTCATTTCTTCTACCGGTATCCCTTGACACCACACCACACAGTGTTTCAACGTGTTGCTTAGCTACTCGTCACGCGAATAATAGAGATCCCAGAGTTTTTATCATATAGGTACAGTTACCCTTAAAAAGAATGAGACGATTCTTGGTTGTCGGAAGTTAAAGTTCTACAGCGCGGTTCACTCGATATCGACGTATAACGATAAGTACCATGACAAATAGAACAAGAATTGTTACAAGGACCACCACAAGGACAAGGATCAGAATAAGGATCACGAAGAAGACAGCCATTTAAGGCCACGATTTCACAACTTAGCTCGGGTAACAAAATATCATTGCTTCTCTGTAGCGAATGGCAAATTCCTGCTATCGGATCTACATTCTGGACTGCTACTGTTACTGTCTTGTCTCGGTAGCCCATATAGTAGCGTGTCGGTTCCACCATATAACCGAAACGTTTCGTGTTCGATCCCAGGTAAAACTTTTTTTTATTGAGGTGTAATTAATTTGTTCAGAGTTCCTCGACTGTATAATTTGTCGAAAAATATGGAATAATTTATGCCCAATTTTCGGGTCTACAAGTGGGCTCAGCCTCGTCAAAAAATAAATAAATCTTACTTGGAAGTTAAAAGTATTCTTCCTGAAACAAAAATCATAAAAAACAAAAAGAGACCTGTTAATTTAAAATCTTGTCCACATACCATCATACATTTCTCCAATCGAAATCCACTCGATTGGTAGCGAAGGCAAGACGTTTGACAGCTTGTGCTTCCCCCAATATATCCATTTGCGCAGCCCTCCGGCTCCTAATACCGCGGTTCCTCAACCTGCTGATCACAGTCTGTGAAGAACCGGGAAAGTTAGATGCTGCTCTTATTTCGTTAGCAATCCGAAAGGGGTCCAGTCGAACTGTCACGAATAAGAGAGCATCCTCTTCCAATGAAGAAATCCGCGGAAGCCCAGGAATAGGGCGATTTTCGACCTCCCCTGAATCTTGGTAACGATGAACCCCCTCGCGGCTGTACTTCCAGGAACACCGACCAAACGGCCAGCAGATCTAGCCCATACCCATATCCAGCCTCAACTAGAGCTGTAACTCGCTGTCTCATGTCATGTCGGTTCGCCATTACGATGAGAAATAAGGGATGACGATAATACTTTAGTGTAGACAATGACTATTTAACGTGATATAGAATTATTGAAATAAGGGGCATCTTGCACAGTAAGAGTTAATAAATCAACCCTAAATTAAATATTTAAATAACAGGATATAACAGTAAGTCCAATCATTGTTGCGAAACTAATCAAATTAAATCTAATTATATTAAGTAAACAAATCCCAAGTTATGACACCACATTGCTACAGCTAAATTCTAGGTTATTAACATAAGCCTTAAATAGGTCTGTGCTTATGCGTTGGACGACAAAACCAAACATCGAAAGTTCGAATCTTGCCGAGGAATGTAACTTCTTGCTTTTTATAATGTAAATCAGACTTCTAACTACAATCATTCATATTTCTTACATTTTTTTTTTAATATTTATAGCCAACATTGAATTTGTAAAGAAAATACCTTAGAAATCTCATATGGAATTTGTGATCTGCAGTGACGGAACTTTTTCCGTAAAAGTAAATTAAATTCACTCCTTGAAACTGGAAATATTAGTCGTAGAGTCGTTTTCAGCATACAAGCTGAAGTAGCACAGCCATTGATAAAAGTTTTGTACACAGAATTAGACTGAATTCCTATTCGACAGAACCTATAATCAATGGCTTGTCTGAACATGATAAACAAATCCTAAGTGTTTCCAATGTCACTGAACAATTTCAAAATATTAATTTAAAAACTAAAAAAGGGTCGTAAATGCTGTATCTAGTGACTACTTACATTTATGTCTACAAAATGAATCTTGGAAAAACGTATATGATACTGGTACTACTGATATTAAGAGTAAATGTATTGTATTTTTCACTTAATTTCAGAATCACTTCAGTGGATGTTCTCCACTCAATGTGAAAAAATTCAAAAGTAAAAACATGTAGATAACGCAGGGACTTCAAAATCTCATATATTAAAAAGAAGAATCATATGTAATGAGTTGCAATGTAATGATCCTCATGTTCTTAAATACTACAAGAAGTACAGTGTAATTTATAAAAAATTATGAAAGAGGGAAATAGAATACATTTGAATAGAAAAGTACAAAATTCAGATAATGCAATTAAAGCTATTCGGAATATTATTAAAGTTAAACTTATAGATATCCTAAGAAAGAAAATATTTTTTCATTAAAACCAGTGATTATAAAGTAGAGGATCCCAAATCTATTGCAAATTCTTTTAACGTCTTATAGTATATACATAGTACAGAAATATTATTGACAAATTAAACATTCAAGATTTTGCAAAAGATACTGCAATTTGTTACTTAACAGATGCATTTAATAATTAATCTGAGGACTTTGTAAAACTCTGTTTCAACATTATTTAGCAATTTCAAAGTTATTTAGACAAAAAAAAATCGTTGTGTAGACTAGGAATCGAACTCGCACTCTTCTACACGACACGCAGAAGTCTTAGCGTCTGAGCTATTGAAACGACACGAAAGCTTTCATTTCTGTGCGGAGTGTCGATGTAGTCATGAAGGTCCATTGTCGCTTTAACTACACGATATATGTATATATTTACCTTTTATTTACGTAATATTATCATATTTTTTGCAGTTTTTGAATGAATTTCGGAACGATGCTAGTAAGAAACCAAATAGCCTGAATTTAAGTAACTCAATATTCGTTATCTTGTGTATCAGTGCTCTGGTCTCTGATCATGCGCAGTGTCTTGCATCTGAGACTTAGGAATACTCAATCGTCTCATCCTTTTCTAGGGAAACTGTACATTTTGTCACTGTTTCACACGATCCCCACCGACAGTTTTTGTATTTCAATTTCTTAACGAACTCCTTATAATATTATTATTGTGGTAATGGATAATATCTCTATGCGTAATACCGACTTCTTTTATTTTCCTTCATTCATTGACAGAAGAAGAATCCTGTTCACAGAGGCCAACATTAAAAGAGAAATCACAAAATTTTGTTGTCTTTTCGAGAACTCTCTATGGATACTTTTTCAGAAACTCACATTTACTGCACACTTGTAGATTGTTCGTGAATATATTATGATCTGATAGCCTGATCTTATAATACATTCACATTACATATTAATACATTTACTATATACACGTTACACATCACTACTCAAATTATTTTCAATCTGTGATTGTAAATAAAACCATTAAACATAAATGCTTGTCCATATTATTGTCATTATTTTTATTAATTGATTTTCTTGTTGTTGTTTAGTGCATGCATTGTATTCTTCACCTGACATAATTAGGAACATTAAATCCAGACGTTTGAGATGGGCAGGGCATGTAGCACGTATGGGCGAATCAAGAAATGCATATAGAGTGTTAGTTGGGAGACCAGAGGGAAAAAGACCTTTTGGGAGGCCGAGACGTAGATGGGAGGATAATATTAAAATGGATTTGAGGGAGGTGGGATATGATGATAGAGACTGGATTAATCTTGCACAGGATAGGGACCGATGGCGGGCTTATGTGAGGGCGGCAATGAACCTTCGGGTTCCTTAAAAGCCATTTGTAAGTAAGTAAGTAAGTTGTTGTTTAGTCTCTTTTTCTTATTTCTGTTTACTTAACATCGAGTTTCATAGGGCCGTGACAGATTTGACACGAAATTAAATAACATCGTTTTGTTGGATATTATTTATCTTTCGTAACGCTCTCATTCATTTTATGCTATTAATTTCATTCATTTTGCAGATTTTAAGTAGCGTTATGTTATTTTTTATACTATGGTCCCTTGTAAATCGATATGTGACTGCATTGATTGCATGTAATTTTCTATCAATTGTAATTAATTCAGGGACATTTTCTCTAAATTAAATTAAATTTAGTATAAATTAAACCCGTTCAACTTTAGTGTTTAGTCTAAATGTGCCTCCATTTTTGCCATAAATTTCTGGCACTCTATTTGACAGCCCACCCAGTTACACTAATGTTGGATATGACGCTGAAAGCTTCACTTGTGTTGGGTATACCGAAGGAACAGCTTAACAATAAGCTGGATCGGAACTGGCCAATCAGAGCCAAGTAAGCCGATGGCACATCATTTAGTTTCAACATGCCAGCTAATAAAGATTTAATACTATAATCAAATCGAATAAAGAAAAAATGCAACTGTGCACTAGTTTCACAGATAGGTCAAAATAAATTATTATATTCATGTGAAGTGTTGTGTGGCATCGTTCATCTATTATTTCCTTCAATTTCTTGGAAAGCATTCTCGATTCCATTTTTCTCTCATAGGTTAGATCGTATAAAAACCATGTTTTGTGACATCTACATTATGTAATGGAATCTGTGGATCCATTTTAATATAAAAATTAATTTCTTTTAACATTATTCCTTTCCCAAGAATTTTAAGAAAACAACTTACAGCTTTTAACGAGTTCTGTAACCCAATAAATTAGGCCTACCTGATGCATTCAGGACCTTAGTAATTATAAAATATATATTTTCTCTAGCTATTATCTTACACCTTACAAAATGAACACAATGCATATTTCATATAATTAGTTACTTTCTGTGATTGAAATTCGATATTAATATAATAAAATTATTATGTAAGCGCAGAGATATTTTAACTTGTAACGTAACTGTAATCAAAATGAAGTGGGATATTTACACATCGTGATCTCACTATATTATATTAAAGTATCTGTGTGCCGGTACTAATATTTTTAGAACACAATTACAGTATTCATGCCATCAGTAGAATTCTGTATTATGTAGGTCGTGTTATAATAGGCCTATTATGTTACAGCTATTGCTACCCTCACATAAGGTAAATCAGGTGTAATCAGGTACGTTTGTCCAGCATAACCACTATCTCCAACTAGAACAACTGTATCAAATTCCTTACGTTAATATATTGTTGTGATAAAATAATGCCCTTTACCTATAGAAACGTATCTATTTTGTTTCTGGTAGACACATTAATATTGCTTTGGTCACCAACATTAATGAGAAAACTGCCTGAAACATAATATCTTAAAATAACAAGAAACTTTGCTTCCAGTGAAGTAGCATTATTTTCCTAGTTGGTGTTTTAATATTACATTCTTTATCTGATTAAGACAATGTCAACTGTTTATTTATGAATTCTAAACCTATTTAAAAAAATCTGTTTCATTACATTTTTTTGAAATGACCTACTCTCGCACGAATAATTCTAGGCTTTCATAACCCCACTTGTACATCATATTTATTATCTTCTGTTTCATAAAAAATGTAAATAAGTTCTTCCATTTTCTAATGTCATTACTATTTTCTAATTTTATTTTGTACTGAAGTATAATATTGGCAGTTGAAACCAACACTTTTACTAGAAAAAGTCACAGATATATTAATATAATGTTAATGAAGTTTAACATATACTGGTTTAAACCTACACGACAGAAGGTTTAAGTTTGAATCACGTTTAAACTTGATGCTAAGTTCAAACTAACGTGTGGAAAATGACAGAGGGACAGAGTTCACTTACGAGCAGTCAAGCTACAAATTTCCATCCAAAATGAGTCATACAAATAATATTTTATTACTCTTAAAATTCTGTCGTCTCTCGACAGAATTTAGTGTTTCACTAAGAATATTTATTACTCTTAAAATGCTGTCATCTCTCAGCAGAATTTAATGTCAAATTAAGAATATGTATTACTTTTAAAATTCTGTCATCTCTCGGCCGAATTTAGTGTCACACTAAGAATATTAATTAATCTTAAAATTCAATCATCTGTCAGCCGAATTTAGTATCACACTAAGCATATTTATTACTCTTATAATTTTGTCATCTCTCAGTCAAATTTAGTATCACACCAAGAATATGTATTACTCTTAAAATTCTGTCGTCAGTCAGCCGAAATTATTGTAACACTGAGCATATGTATTACTCTTAAAAATTCTGTCGTCTCTCGGCGGAATTTAGTGTCACACTAACAAGGGAACCGTCCCAGGTCATGGGGCTTGAATTTAATGGAAATGCATATCTAATTTTCGTTCGTTAAGAAACATGGTGATAGTTCGTTTCGCTTTTTCCTTGTTTACGAAATATGACCTGAAAATAGTGTTATACTTATGCCGCTTCTTGCGCGCACTCGGATCCTCATAGCGACACCGTACCACAGCCGCCGCATTAATGCTCTAGTCTATTTTATTTTTCTTTTAATTCACGTTAATAGGGTACTCTTGCTGAAATAAAAATTCAATTTGAATTAGAACTATGTATTAACATTGTGACTCACCTTAAATATGATAGCTTAATTCGAAATGAAGTTGTCGGAAAATTGAACAGTGCAAATATTTTATATAGTCTGATTTTTTTCACACTCTTCTGTAACACACACACTGTTTCCAACATGCAGCGTGTTGCAAGAACGTTATCAAACTTTCTCGCATGTTTATCCGTCACATATCCACATTTCTGCCACGCGTATATTAACATGTTTTTGAGGAGAGGTGAATGAAACTGTTGATACACAACAGAATGCAATGTCAATATGAGGCCTCTATCGTGCAATGTGTCTGCAAGGTTTTCACACATAATTTTATGTATGAAATACTATTCAAGCCTTCGAATTACAATTTTATATAGCCTAAAAATAATACACATCCAAGGTTTGCAAAAATCTTGTTGTTCTTGGAGTGATAATTTGTGTTTTAATAGTCTTACCATGTAAGGTATTGTTTATTCCTTCAAAAGAAATTACTGTATAGCGTCATCTATCTGACCACTCTAGGAATCCAGAAGTAGTAGTGTGTCTTTCTTAACAACCGGGAGAAATACAACTCTCAACCATCTTCTCACGTGATTTTTGTCAGTTTCCGGAACTGCTTGCATCCATAACGATATTAAATGGCTTATCATTGTCTGCATGTTGTTTTACTTTAAGTACAAATTCCCCTTTCGATTCTTGAAAGCATAGTGTGTACAGTCGTGTTCCTAGACTTCCAGCTGCAAATCTACGGATTTGGATGGTGTACGAATGAGTGAATGATGCCATGAATTGATTGCACTACTAATTTATTAATGTGAGTTAAGAGAAAATAAATTGACCAGAGCATTAATGAGAGAGCTATGATACGGTGTCGCGGAGCTATGGGGATCCGAGTGCGCGCAAGAAGCGATATATGTAGCAACGGTTTCACGTCAATATATTTCGTGAACGACGAAAAAGCGAAACAACGACTATCACCACGTTTTTAACGAAAGAAAATTAGCTGAAATATGACGTATTTACATTGAATTCAAATTACACGACCTGGGACGGTTTCCTTGTAAAAATATTTATTACTCTTGACATTCTATCATCTCTCGGCCGAATATAGTGACATAATAAGAATACTTATTAGTCTTAAAATTGTGCCATCTCTTGGCCGAATATAGTGTCATAATAAGAATACTTATTACTCTTAAAATTGTGCCATCTCTCAGCCGAACTTAGTGTCATAATAAGAATACTTATTATACTTAAAATAGTGCCATCTCTCAGCCGAATTTAGTGTCATAATAAGAATACATATTACCCTTAAAATTGTGCCATCTCTCAGCCGAATTTAGTGTCATAATAAGAATGCTTATTATACTTAAAATTGTGCCATCTCTCATCCGAATTTATTGTCATAATAAGAAAACTTATTACTCTTAAAATTGTGCCATCTCTCAGCCGAATTTAGTGTCATAATAAGAATACTTATTATACTTAAAATTGTGCCATCTCTCAGCCGAATTTAGTGTCATAATAAGAATACTTATTACTCTTAAATTTGTGCCATCTCTCAGACGAATTTAGTGTCATAATAAGAATACTTATTAGTCTTAAATTTGTGCCATCTCTCAGCCGAATTTAGTGTCATAATAAGAATACATATTACTCTTAAAGTTGTGCCATCTTTCAGCCGAATTTAGTGTCATAATAAGAATACTTATTATACTTAAAATTGTGCCATCTCTCACCCGAATTTAGTGTCATAATAAGAATACTTATTACTCTTAAAATTGTGCCACCTCTCAGCCGAATTTAGTGTCATAATAAGAATAATTATTATACTTAAAATTGTGCCATCTCTCAGCCGAATTTAGTGTCAAAATAAGAATACTTATTACTTTTAAAATTGTGCCACCTCTCAGCCGAATTGAGTCATAATAAGAATACTATCCACGCCTGTGGAGTAACGGTTAGCACGTCTAGCCGCGAAACCAGGTGGTCCGGGTTCGATTCCCGGTCGGGGCAAATTACCTGGTTGAGGTTTTTTCCGGGGTTTTCCCTCAACCCAATATGAGCAAATGCTGGGTAACTTTCGGTGTTGGACCCTGGACTCATTTCACCGGCATTATCAACTTTATCTCATTCAGACGCTAAATAACCTAAGCTGTTGATAAAGCGTCGTAAAATAACCTACTAAAAATAAAAAATAAAATAAGAATACTTATTATACTTAAATTGTGCCATCTCTCGGCCGAATTTAGTGTCATAATAAAAATACTTATTACTCTTAAAATTGTGCCATCTCTCGGCCGAATTTAGTGTTATAATAAGAGTACTTATTAGTCTTAAAATTGTGCCACCTCTCAGCCGAATTGTGTCATAATAAGAATACTTATTACACTTAAAATTGTGCCACCTCTGAGCCAAATTTAGTGTCATAATAAAAATACTTATTACACTTAAAATTGTGCCATCTCTCACTCGAATTTAATGTCATAATAAGAATACTTATTATACTTAAAGTTGTCCCATTTCTCGGCCGAATTTAGTGTCATACTAAGAATATTTATTACTCTTAAAATTCTATCATTTCCCGGCCGAATTTATTCCTGCGAACCTCGAATATAATGCTAAGCATGATGTCTGTATGATTCAAATAATAAAAATATTTCCTCATTTCTATTCCGCAAGATTCGTCTCTTGTAGCAGCACGTATGAAAATGTACAGACCTCACAAAGGGCCGAGCACTGCCTTCGTGGTGCTCCCTGCATACCTTTGTTGCAACACAATGTCTACAACCCCAATAGCAAGGGGGTTGGGCATTCAAGTGAGCAGACAGTAGGTTGACCACCGAAAGAGGGTCTAGCCTATATTAGTAATTCACTGTATGTAGTAGCCAGCCAGGAGTTTGACCCTTGCATACTCTTGGACGCCGTCTGCCTTTAAAGGCACAACACATGTCAATGCAAGAGTGACACATGTGGTGTATAATTTGAAATCACAGCCGTTCTGAAGTCCAATAGGGGTCTAGTGATTTTCTTCCGTTTTCTTACCTATACAATGACACATTCCACACAAAGTATTTCATTAGTTTCTTTCTTAGATCTATTTCCAGACGTATGCAAAAGATGTCCCTTTTTCTGTTAAAATCAACAATTAATGCTTGTTTTTCTGAAAAAAATAATGATAAAATTTATGTTGCTTTCTTTAATTTTCAATATAATGTTTTTTGTGTATTACATTTTAAATGAAGTATGGGAAAGAGGACATCCTTGTTACAAACTTTTGTTAACAGTGTTAATATTTTAATGATGGAAATGAAGCGAGATATGGTAACAGAGAAGAAATAACCGTGGAAAAAAAGTTATACATTTGAATAATTTGCTCTGATAATATCTGAAACAATGGAGTTAACAGACTTGCATATTTTCTTGTATATCAAAAAATGGTCTCATGAATTATGATGCAAATTTGTTATCGATATATAA
Source organism: Periplaneta americana (assembly GCF_040183065.1). NCBI lineage: Eukaryota > Metazoa > Arthropoda > Insecta > Blattodea > Blattidae > Periplaneta > Periplaneta americana. Next base: position 53,664,180 of record NC_091118.1, read on the forward strand.
ACCTCCCTAGAGGCATTATTCTCTAAACCTTCCATTAGAAGATGGTCCCCGGCAGTGTTTACCATATAATTGACTTGGTAGCCCAGAATGCTCGTGCATTGTACAACAAAGCTCTTCAAGGTTTTGAAACGAGGAATTCGAGGAGAAAAATTTATTTCAGAACTCGAAAACGAATTGGAAAGCTGGATATTCAGAAACGAATCTTAAACCCTGAATGCATATCTCACGTGATGAGATAATTTCTATTGAATTCAGATAGATTCTAGCTAACGAAGACACAATAGATGACAATGGAAATGTGAAACCAGTTTACTGGTCGAGAATGAAAGATTAGATAGTCAATGAACAATAAGACAGATTTTTACAAATATATCTGTGAAGAAGATTCCAAAGTGAATTGAATTGAATTTACGGGAGGGGGGCACTATGGCCCAGCACTGCGACCTGTAACGATCTATTGCGCTTATCTTCAAGCTAGGCGCATTCCCAAACTCACACCGGCTGACTACACTAAAAGTTCGCTGCGTACCCAGGTGTGGAGCAGGTAACACCCTTCATCACTAGACCAGCCCCCTCCGTGCGTCGCCAGCCGGCTTTCGGGGAATGCTATGGAATGATGACGAAATGGAGAAATGTTGACGGAATGATGTAGATGCCTAATATGGGGAAAAACAGGAGAACCCCGAGAAAAACCCCAACTGCGACCTTGTCATCCACAAATGTCACTATTGATTTTTCAATGAAAAATCCCAGACCAGACCGGGACTCGAACCCGGGCCTCCTGCGTGTCAGGTCAGAGGTCTGACCACTCAACCACTGCAGGGGTCACATAACATTATAATGTTGCACAGTCGCTGAATTTCTCTGTAGTAATGTCACGAGAGGTCTGAGATTCGCCTATAAATCCACGAGCGAAGCGTGAATAAAATGAAAATGTAAATAATATATCCCTAAAATTCGATCACAAAATGTTAATAATTGTATATTAACGAATACTTAACCTATTCAGACATTGTGAAGTTGAAATACTCGTAGATGAATATCGATTACTGCAATAAAGAAATTCGATGTTATTATTCAATAATGCCAATTGCGAAAAGCGAAATACAGGTTTAACAATGTTAATTACATGTACTGCACTTTTCTCTTATTATTATAACATAAATACATCTTCATTATCTGCTGAAATCATAATTTAATTTAACAGCAACAGTGGGGACAGCTGTATACCAATGCTTATGTATTCACAGCGAGATATGTTGCTACACAGTGAAGCCATCTCTGTATAGATAGGCCTAATTAAAACACGAATTTTATTACGCCATACGGAAGGCAGTTTGATGAAAATACCTTATTATTACTGTGCAAGGTCTTTGGGTTTGATATGCGATGATGTTACATAAATTTGAACATCTGACTTTATATTAATTGTTTCATTTCATTCACAAAATACAAATTTTATAGGCTACTTACAGGTTATGTTACCTGTGGGAGCAGGACCAATGTCAGCTGTGTCTTATTTCGACCGTTACTTAAAATGAGTGCTACACGAAAGCATTTTTTATAGCTCGACAAACACATTCTCGCTGTAGTGTGTAACGGAACTAAAGCTGCGTCTACACAGTTCAATATTCCAATCGCGTATGCGTACAATCTGGAAAGAATATTGAAAGAATCAAGTTTAAAAGGTACGTTCAATTAAGATGCATGAAGATTTTGTGTCTACATGTTGCATCGTTTTGAACGTCGTCTTTACTGCGTAAATATATTAATTAATATTAAATATCAATTTTACATTCATTGCTTTAAAGTTGAAAGAAAAGTTTAACCGTGTAGTTGCATCTTAATGTATTCATGATCATCAATTTACAGGGAAATAGTTGGCGACAACGACTAAACAAAAGAACGACCATGCGATAAATTGATAGCGATAAATCTAGCTGCAAAAATTATCGCAAAGTGTGACTGTGATTGGTTGGAATTCAAAATTTCATTACATTTCATTGGTCGAAAATGGAATGACGTAATATAAACGAAATAGTCTACTTAAATCTGGACATTTAAGCTTTCTTCTTGTCTATTTTTCGCTGAAGTTAGCATCGTACTAATATCACATGTTATATCTGTTCCATTGCCTTTCCGCCAAGTACAGTCTAAAAAATTTCAAGTGTGGGATTAAGTTACACAGACCGAGTCAAAATTACTGCCATTCTTATCGAGCCACGAATTTTTTTTTTGTTGGTTAACGCGTTGGTTTTTCGGTATAGTTGTTTGCTGTAAGCCCGGCCCAAGACACAATGCGTAGGTTTTCCTTGTTAGTTTTCAAGAGACACTTCTCCTAGCACTTGATACTGCTTTTTTAGTTTTCTGAACTATACTGAGCAAGACTTATTCTTAGCCATAGTAAGGTGCACAATACAACAAGACATTTTCTTCGTTGAAACGTCTCTAGCCTACTGAAGAAGAAGTCTTGCTAGATACTTTTACGTAAGTTTCGGCGGCGTTTTTTTAGAAACTACACAACCATCGTATGATTGCGTTGTTAAATTAATTAGTAAGGTAGAAAAGAGTGAGAATGCGACTATAATAGAAAGTAAAAGGAAAACAAATATTTGAATTTATAGATATTATGAAAACAATACCTGCTACCGGCAATCCTTTAGTGTAAAAACATTTATAACTCTCTTCACTTTCGTGCTTATTATTTTATTTTTTCAGGGAAATTCGAAAATCAATATTGTATAAGAGTTAAGAAATGTAAAAGCGTTAACATAAATTCCGTGCGATTTGTGAAGTCTTAAATAACGCTCGTCGGTCAGAATGACCGGTACGGTCCTTCATCCGCGTAAGATATAATTGATAAAAAAAAAATGAATCCAGGTGATCCTGTATGACGCACACGATTTTCTTATTGACTATTAGAAGAAATTTGCGACGGAATCGTTGGTCCTAAGACTGTTCTATTTAGTGACAAAGCTTGATTTCATCTGAGTGGTTATTTGAATGGCTAGATATTCGATACTAGGATACAGTATGATATGATATTTATTCCATCAGCTGGGTCGTGATGGCTCTTCACATTTCTGTATACAGTGCCATCACTCCCTTGGATACATACAGGGTGATTCAGACCACCCGTAACAGTAATTTATTTCGGAAACTATTGCATTAAAATTTTCGAGACGAAAATATTTATTACTAAACCATATGTGAACTTTCACTTGAGCTTCATTTCCTCACTCAGCACTAACAGGAAGTAGGGTCAGTGGCGTATCACTTTAAAATTTCAAATGGGAGTCGGAGTCAAATAGGGTACCATTTGATAGAGCTCTTCAAAACAAACCACTTTCATAGGAAACGTTTATATTAATTCCTACTCTTTCAATGAGAAAACGTACAAAAAGACAATATTGGTGATATAAACCATCTGTAAGTCATTTCTTTCCGAAACTAGTGCATTAAAATTTTCGAGACAAAAATATTTATAATTAAGGCACATGTGAACTTTCACTTGAGCTTGATTTCATCAATCAGCTTTAACAGTAAGTAGGGTCAGTGACGTATCACTTTAAAATTTCAAATGGGAGTCGGGTCAAATATGGTACCATTTGATAGAGCTCTTCAAAACAGACAACTTTCATAGGAAACGTTTTTATTAATTCCTACTCTTTCAATGAGAAAGCATACAAAAAGGTCAACATTGATGGGATTGCCTTTCCGTACGTTTACTCATTGAAAGAATAGGAATTAATAAAAACGTTTCCTATGAAAGTTGTTTGTTTTGAAGAGCTCTATCAAATGGTACCTTATTTGACTCCGACTCGCATTTGAAATTTTAAAGTGATACGCCACTGACTCTACTTCCTTTTATGCTTGATTGTTGAAATCAAGCTCAAGTGAAAGTTTACGTGTGGTCTAATTACAAATATTTTTGTTTCAAAAATTTTAATGCACTAATTTCCGGAATAAATTACTGTTGCGGGTGGTCTGAATCACCCTGTATATTGCTTACCTTTTTTTTAACATCCAGCTATTACATAATATAAATGAACCTGATCACTTTTCTACAATTTCTTTCACTTCCGTTCCACCTCCCTTATTCTTCTTCTTACTCCCTCCATTTCTCATTTATCCATTTAATCCTTACTGATCTCATTTAGCTAAAAATTCACTTCTCTCTATGTCGAAAAATGATACACTTGTGTTTCACTTTTGTTCAATAAATTAAATGAAAAAAATATTACGGTTTTCATTTGACTCTCCCTCATATATGTTTAGGCTTCGTATTCCGGCTAGCTATAAGCTGGAATGAGGTTGCCTGATCAGAAGTATATGTGACGTCACAGCGCAGGTAGATACGTTCGTATTCAAAATAGTTACGCATCCTCTTCCCTCTTCTGGACGCGTCATAGTGAGAGTCTTATCGATCACTGCTCTTACTAGTCGTATTATTTAAATAACTGCATTTTTGTGGCTGATTGAAGGTTCATTGCAGAGGTAAAATGCCTTAGGTAAGACGCTCAAGCGTGTAATATTGCAGGGCATAGTTTAGGATATTTGAACTAATATTTTCACTGTCAATATAGACAACATTACATATAAATTGTGTAAAATAAACGCATAAGTGACAAAAACAGTGCACTGAAAGACACTACAATGCCAAAAGCCGCAGAAAGTGTGTTGAACGTAATCCAAAAGAACCAGTAGCATTAAAATCTGAAAAGTATGAAGATATTAACTCGACGTTTAGCCCGGATTTGTGTAGCCTACCATGATGTTCATTGCCAACAACTCAATAATTAATAAATTAAATAATCTACATTTCAGGGAATTTCTAGAAAAGTAGGCCTACATCGAAAATTAATGGTTTTCAGTGATGGGCGACATGCAATATCCTAATGAAACACGAAAAAATGTCAGACAATAGGAATATCTTGCACTACATCGTGCACCAATAACGTCATGTGCTATTGAAAGAATTTCTTGCAATATAAAATCATTCACTGCAAAAATCACGACGACAACGAACATCACGGCTCAAGCATGTGTTTACTAGTATAGTTTCAGAATGTCGGAAGTTGACTGTACTCCACGAACACGCAGCGACGACCTGTTTGTTTATATCCTTATCCGTTGCATTACCTGTGTTTAGCGTACTATGTACCCAATGTGTCTTTAACTTCAGTCCTTAGGTAGCTGAAATACGAAGCCTATATATGATCATGTTTGAGAATTCTGTAATTATATTTCAAGCTTGTTTTCTTCCAAAATAACGCCAATCCTTTGTCTAAAATTTTGTGTTATTGTGTATGTCACTTCAAAACTCTCTCAGTCCGTAGACCAATGGATAAAAAAAACTATTCCAGTCCTTTCATAAATTTGGATTGAACGCGTTTTGGGATTACTGTCTCCAATTTACTTTTGTAAGTATTTTTAATGGAGTTTGAATTGTAGGTACTTTTCTTTCCTTTTTTTTTCTGGTACCGGTACGTAATAAATATTCATTTTAACTTCAAAAGAGTCGTCTAATGAGTGAATAAATGTAATCATTTCCTACAATCCTCAAGGTCAGCTGCGAAATCAGGGAACATAAAAACAATGTGATAGTGAAAACCGCTGCCACTTTACATCAGTGACCTCACTCGTAGCCTATAGAAAAGACAGTAAACTTACACCTCAGGCGGATGCAGAGCGGTATGCTCCGTTTTTATATGCTAGCTTATTTTCTTTCTTACAGAACATGTTCCAAATATTTGAAAATAGTTGCAGGTCATTCACTACCAGTCTAGTAATCATGTGTTACATTAAAAGGAAGAGCTAGGTACTCTTTAGAAGACTAAGTTAAATTTATAATAGATGTTACGGCAAATCCCAACAAATCAAAAACTGGAACTAGAAAAGATTTGCAATAAACATGTATAATATAAGTAATTAATATTTAGAATATCTTAAAGACTGAGTTCATGATTGAAGAAAATATTTTATAGTAAATATACCTATGTATTGCATTAATATGAAACGATTAGAGAAAACACGGAAATTTTACTTGAAGCAAGTAGAGCGATAGCTTTGGAAATAAATCCTGAAAAGACAAAGTATATGATTATGTCTCCTGACCAGAATATTGTACGAAATGAAAATATAACAATTGAAGATTTATCCTTCGATGAGGTGGAAAAATTCAAATATCTTACAGAAACAGTAACACAATATATAAATGACACTCGGGAGGAAATTAAAAGCAGAATAGATATGAGAAATGCCTGTTATTATTCGGTTGAGAAGTTTTTGTCATCTAGTCTGCTGTCAAAAAATCTGAAAGTTAGAATTTATAAAACAGTTATATTACCGGTTGTTCTGTATGGTTGTGAAACTTGGACTCTCACTTTGAGAGAGGAACAGCGATTAAGTGTGTTTGAGAATAAGATTCTTAGGAAAATATTTGGGGCTAAAATGGATGAAGTTACAGGAGAATGGAGAAAGTTACACAACGTAGAACTGTACACATTGTATTCTTCACCTGGCCTAATTGGGAGCAATAAATCCAGACGTTTGTGATGGGCAGGGCTTGTAGCACGTATGGGCGAATGCAGAAATGCATATAGAGTGATAGTTGGGAGGCCGGAGGGAAAAAGACCTTTGGGGAGGCCGAGACGTAGATGAGAGGGTAATATTAAAATGCATTTCAGGGATGTGGGATGTGATGATAGAGACTAGAGTAATCTGGCACAGGATAGGGACCGATGACAGGCTTATGCGAGGGCGGCAATGAACCTGCGACTTTCTTAAAAGTCATTTGTAAGTAAGTAAGTATTAATATGAAACATTAAAATTTTAGTATTTCTCTTATGATTATAGTACATACAGACAAAATAAAGGAATCCTTAAATGTTCCTAGCTCCCTATGTTCTATTAAACCGATTCCTACTTCTTGAGAATTATCTTATGATCGAACATTGTTTATACGTTGGTAATATTTGTTCGTAATTCCCTTCCGTTGCGTACAACTCAAGTTTTACTGTATTTTGAACATGTAACATTCTCTTCAACTCCTTAAATGAATAAAATTGGCCAGTGACGTGAGTGATCACTTGCCAGACTGTAGTGTAGTGAAATGGCAAGAACGTTATCCGCGAGAGTTGGCTATCTTCTTACCGAGAGACGGTAGGAAAGCCGGTCCCTTACGTTTGACTCACTCTATTTCACGGCCAGGAATATGGCCTTCAGAGATGAAGACAGTAAGACTTGACTTTTTACATTTTAACGATCTGTGTACTAACATTTGAAGCTTTCAATGTCGAGAACAATAATTATCACACACAGAAGACGACCTGTGTGTGTAGGCCTAGTTTAACGAGATATTCAAATGTATAAAAATTAGATTACAAAAAGAATGTAACGAGAAAAAAAATGCGATGGAATCATAGTAGACTACATCGGAAATTGTTCTCAACTCGATACCTGGCTACCTTAACCGTGACATCATCCTCGTGACTTGGAGTTCCCTTATCAAAACCGCGTGGGCACGATTCGGCGTGTAGATATGCCACTATTGCACACGAGCACTGCAGATCCTATGCTAATCAGGCTGGCGTCTCGCTTTTAATGAATATGACAACTTCACGCCGCGGTTTAATTGAAACAATGATTAACAATTAATTGGTCAATCTGATGCCACGAGACACATTCACCACCCAAAGGCACCAGGCTCATAACCTGGGAAAGGTCACAAAGACGGATGTCGTGATCGGCAGCAGTACAGTAGGATTGGTTGTGATAGCAGTAATGGTAATGCATTATTTATCACATCCGAAGGCTGTGGAGAGGCGATCAGTTCGTGACGTGATCATAGTGGAGCAATAGTGGAATGAAAATCGTAAGGTGATTGTATATTGTGAAAGAAAACTTATATAGAATTTTATTTCTCCATTTTGAATCTTTCGTACACTACTTTTAACACTTGAATATAAATAATTGATTAAATGGCGAACTTACTCTGTTAATTATGTAAGCATGTGCGGCTTACAGCTGTTTCGGTGCTACTTGACACCATCCTCAGAGCCTTCTGTGCCTTGGCGTCATCTCAACATCGCTGCCTGTTGTGTGGGTGCGTTCGTGTGATGAAGAGTTGAGTCATAGTGTGTGTTCTGAAATTGATCTGTGTGTGATCAAATTCTCAACACACAGATCAATTTCAGAACACACACACTACTTGACTCAACTCTTCATCACACGAACGCACCCACACAATAGGCAGCGATGTTGAGATGACGCCAAGACACAGAAGGCTCTGAGGATGGTGTCAAGTAGCATCGAAACAGCTGTAAGCCGCACATGCTTACATAATTAACACGAGTAAGTTCGCCATTTAATTATTTTTATTTCTCATCGCATATCTCGTAATTTTTCAGTAACTAAACATGAGTCCTTCCAGATTTAAAGGATGTTTATCTAAACAGGGTCAAATTTGCGATTTTAATGGCTTATATTAAAGAACATTATTTTCTGAACAATTGTGTACGTATGTATTTATTAGCGCTGCATTTGGGTATACTCCTGGCGACAATGATATATAATATACAATAACATTACAATAATTACAGCATAAAATAACATAATTAAAGCAATAAAATAACATAAAATTAGGTTTAAAAATAAATGAAGTATTGCTATAAATCTAGAACTTATTAAAAAGACTGAACTATAAAGCATATCTATGCAAAAGTAAACCTAACTTATAAGTAAACTTATTTCTATTTAAACCTAATCATTAACAATTTAAGTAATTACAAGTCACCTTAATTAAGTACTTGTCAACTCAATTAATTGCATGACAGAACTTAAATAATTGCATTGCACGTACATTACTATTAAATCTCAGCCCAAATTTTTCAACCTTTCCTTAAATGTATTGATTGTGATAGGACCACCCTGAAAGATTGCCGCAGATAAGCTGTTCCAGTCTACTATTGTGAAGTTTATAAAGGCAAATTTTTCCACATCTGTTCTTTGTTTTCTGCATTTAAACTTCATAATATGATCATTTCTGTCTAAGTATGATGGTGTCAATAGTCTATACTTGTTTTTTTTTTTTAAAGATGGGACATGAAGGGAGCGTTGCGATCGGAAAAACAACTGAATGTCACATAGCGTGTTAGGCCTGTTGCTATGGTAATAGCGGTTGAGTTGCCAAACTTACAGTTCCCACGTGGCGAGTGCTTAATAGCTCTCTTGGCGACATTTATTGTGCACACAATGTTAGCATTGATACGTTTCGTCTTTGATTCTCTGTCGATTTTTGTATTGTTTTCTTACCTTCGCGTCAACTGTCAATGAATGTTTTAACGTCAGCCATCTTAACGACAATTGCTAGCTTCCATCAGCTGGTAGCGTGGTAGTCTTATATTGGCAACATGGCACTGTAGTTCCAAGCTCGGCCGCTTAACTGCCATGTCCCATCTTAAAAAAAAACAAGTATAGCATTGATGTTGGTCCATCTTGTGTCTCATTTGTGCCTTTAACAGTGCGCTAAGACTGGCTTTTCGTCGTTTTGATTCGAGCAATTCCCACACTAAGTCTTGTAGCAATGTATGTTTAATTGATTTCGTTTTAAATTATATGTTTTGAGGTTATGACTTACAACATCAGTGTGTCACAAATATGAAGTACTAGTTTGTTGGAAGGTGAGGTTTTCCCTCCTCCTACCAGTGCCAACACTAGTAACGAAACAGAAAACCAGAGTAGAAAGGTGGAATACTAGTAATACCATTTTTATGAAGGGTATGTGTTAGATTTTGAGGAAATTATTTTTTTTTTTTTTCTTTCAAATTCGTGTTGGGTTCATTAGCCGAGCGGTTTAAGGCGCACAAGATATATCCGGCATATCGTGCCTAAGATCGCAGTTTCGCGTCCCGGCCACTGCAGTTAATTGAGCGTGTGGTAAAGGATGGGGAGGGCCCATGTAAAGTAATCGGTGTAATGGTACGCATGGAAGCTGACGGGGTTTCAGTTGACTGCAATTGGAATGATTTTGCTCCTTTTGAAGGGAAAGAAAAACATTACACAAAAAATTGTTTTAATCAAGTGCAATGTCCTTGATGCTATCTAAAATTAAAGAATATCAACGTATTTTATATATAACATACAATTTATAACATATTGTATCACGTCATGACCACAATACTAGCTGGCCACTATAATGGACGCATGGCTCCTAAAAGTTAAACAATGAGCTAAGACTCGCTTTTCGTCGTTTTGATTAGAGTAATTCCCACCCTAAGTCTCATAGCAATGTATGTTTGATTTCGTTTTAAATTATTTGTTTTGAGGTTATGGCTTACAACATGAGCGTGTCACAAAATATGAAGTTGTTTGTTAGAAGGTGAGGATTTCCCTGCTCCTACTAGTGCCAACATTAGTAACGAAACAGAAAACCAGAGTAGAAAAATGGAATACTAGTAATACCATTTTTATGAAGGAAATATATTAAATTTTTAGGAAATTATTTTTTTCCAACCATTTTATAGCTTAACATCTTACGAACTTCTAAGTCCGGTGTACCATTCATAGTGACATCCAGCAGTAGACAGGACGATACTTTGTGTTCAGTATTCAAAACGTATAGGTTCCTAAACGAAAAACAAAATGGTATGCCATATTTGTAACACCTCCTCTCATAATAATAATAATAATAATAATAATAATAATAATAATAATAATAATAATAATAATAATAATAATAATAATAAACATGTGGAGTGCTGAAACATAGAGTGATAACGAGGGATGGATGATAGGGAGAAGAAGAATAAAGTGCATACAATTTGCTGATATGACGTTGTTAGCAGGAGAGGAGACGATACTAAGGTATATGTTACTTGAGCTAAATGACAGCTGTGAGCAGTAGCTGTGGGATGGAGATAAATGCAAACTAGACGAAGATCATGGTTATCGGAAGAAAAATAAATAAAATAAACGTGCGAATTCGAAATGAGACAACTTCATATTATACTCATACTTGGGGTGTACTAAAAGTTGTAACATGAACTGCTGACAGGAAGTTAAAAGGAGAATAGCAATGGGCAAGGAAGCCTTTAATAGAAAAAGGATAATCTTCTGCGCACCTCTGGAAAAATAATTAAAGAAGAGACTAGGAAGTGCTTATGTGGAGTGTGGTATTGTATGGGGCAGAAACATGGACATTACGACGAAGTGAAGAGAAGCGACTAGAAGCATTTGAAATGTGATATGGAGAAGAATGGAGCGTGTGGAATGGAAAGACAGAATAAGAAATGAAGCTGTGCTAGAAAGAGTGGGTGAAGAAAGAATGATCCTGAAACTGATCAGAAAAAGGAAAAGGGATAGGTCACTGGCTGAGAAGAGACTGCATACTGAAGAATGCACTGAAAGAATGATGAACGGGGCAAAAGTTCGAGGCAAATTTAAGTATCAGATATTCAACATTAAGATATGGATCATATGCAAAGGCGAAGAGAAAAACGGAAAAAAAGGAAGATTTGAGAATGCTGAGTTTGCAGTGAAAGACTGTCCTTTGGACAGAAAACTATAATGAATGAAATATAATAATAATAATAATAATAATAATAATAATAGTAATAATAATAATAATAATAATAATAATAATAATAATCTTGTGCGGAATAGCCCATAAAGATCAACGTTCCCGTGCCTCAGAAATACTGGAGTTCAACGATCATCCAAAAATTTCTGAGGCTATGTAAGGGTAACAGGCTTACGAAACAGAGTTCCGCTGCTCACTGTAGCTCCTCAAATTCCACATAATGCTGGGTGGGTACAGGTCTCATACATTGACCGAAATTTTATTAGGAAATTTCTTGCCCCTACGAAGACTCGAATCAGGGCTCTTTGCGTAACGGCTTAAACCACACAGCTACGGCGAGGGACTACTATGAACTCTCAAAAAGCAATATAATTCGTAACGTGAAAAAGGAAGTGAATTATTGTGGACTGTATAGAATGTAAGAGAAAGTATGTCTAAACTTCGTCACATTATTTTTATTTTTACGTTCAGAAAAGTTGCCTTGCCACAGACTATACACGGCCTCGGTTTTTAGGCCACACTTTGAAATTCCATGAGGATAGAAAGTTTTAATAAATGAATTCCATCGCCGAGGTTTGTGTCCAGGTCGTACAGAACAGAAATACGGCCAGCTGTCAGGTTCCCACGGCGCCGTCTGTGCCGCGCTCTGTTGACCATGTCGGTAACCACGGAAACGCGTGTTCACAGCTCTGCTCTTCCGAGCGAGATGGACGGGACGAGCAGCGTCATACGTTCCGTCGCGCCGCGCCGCGCCGCGTCGTCCTCATCCCGCACACGGCGCCCACTGACTGATTACTGCTATTCAGTTTCATAGTTTTAGTGCGACTGACCTACTCATCATAACTAGAAACATATATATCAAAATATCACCCTTTCTACATATATGCTGCTGCCACATTTTTATAAAATAAGCTGCTTGTATAGGGCAAATTTGAGTAAAATTCAACGCTTCACAACATTTTTCAAGACTTCTCAATACCGGTACTTTGCAAGCTTTATGATATGATATGATATGATATGATATGATATGATATGATATGATATGATATGATATGATATGATATGATATGATATATGATATGATATGATATATGATATGATATGATATGATATGATATGATATGATATGATATGATATGATATGATATGACATGATATGACATGATATGATATGATATATGATATGATATGATATATGATATGATATGTTATGATATGATATGATATGATATATGATATGATATGATATGATATGACATGATATGATATGATATGACATAATATGACATGATATGATATATGATATGATATGATATGATATGATATGATATGACATGGTATGACATGATATGATATATGATATGATATGATATGATATGATATATATGATATGATATGATATATGATATGATATGATATATGATATGATATGATATGATATGATATGATATGATATGATATGATATGATATGATATGATATGATATGCTATATGATATGATATATGATATGATATGATGTGATATGATGTGATATAATATGATATGATATGATATGATATGATATGATATGATATGATATATTTAATGATATGATATGATATGATATGATATGATATGATATGATATGATATGATATATGATATTTCAAATTTCAAATTTATTCATAATTTACATTTGAAATGATAAATATGAATAGATACCCGAAATGAGCATAGCCTATGCTCGTGCTCGGGTACAATCCAGCAGACTCTACATAAATTTTACAGACATCAATAATAATGTTGATGATAGAAATAATAGTAATAATAATAATAATGATAATAATAATAATAATAATAATAATAATAACAATAATAATAGAATAACAGTGACGGAGATAATACAAAGATAGTAGTACAAATTAATTAATAATTATAATAAAACATAAATATTAACAATAATAAAATAATAACTAAGACTGATAAAATAAAATATAAAACCACTTAGCGAGAGTTAACTCAACTTATATAAGCATATGATAACCAGAAAAAAAAAAACAAACTCGATAATCAACAAAAAAGTTCGATGTATCGCAGACGACAGCAACCGCCGTATTGACAGTGTGTGATGCATTATTGGTAGGAGGGGAGCCGAAGGTCTACATCCTGACTTTCTCTTGGAATCTTCTCATACAATCATAGGAAGTTAATGCTGAAAAACAAAATGTATACGAGTCAAACTGTTCATTATTACCAGGATAAATACAAATAATACTGAAATATATTAATCAAGTTTCAGTTATAGATCTCCCCTTTGGTGCAAGAGGTATCATATAGAAATATTTTATGAAAGGCGGGGAAAATATAAATTTTAAAAACTCTCTAGTGATAGAGATAGTGACAAGTACAATAAAGTGTACCTGTGGCGATGCTAAGAAAATCATTTATGTGGAAACATACACTGTTATTAATTAAGAAAATGATATATTTATATTTATTACAATGTTTTGTCTAATAGCTTACATGCATCAGATAAATACAATAAATATTAGTAACATATAATGCTAGTAATACTTAAAATAATAATGAAATTAAACAAATATCATACAAACATTTTTACTTTATTTTTAAACTTGAGAATGTGTAAATTGCTTAGGTTTGGAATATTTTTCAATACTATGTTATATGATATGATATGATATGATATGATATGATATGATATGATATGATATGATATGATATATGATATGATATGATATGATATGATATGATATGATATGATATGATATGATATGATATGATATGATATGATATGATATATGATATGATATGATATGATATGATATGATATGATATGATATGATATGATATGATATGATATATGATATGATATGATATGATATGATATGATATGATATGATATGATATGATATGATATATATGATATGATATGATATGATATGATATGATATGATATGATATGATATGATATGATATGATATGATATGATATGATATGATATTTATTAGTCAAACAACACCTATAATGTTATGGTGTACCTTCACATTCTTGCATTTAGGTAACACCATAACTCATCATTACATTATTTGCCATCTCATTACTTTTTCTCATCGTCTACTTTTTCTCTCCTCTGTACCTATTGTTAAAATCATGAATTTTTTCCACTCAACAGATCAAACACCACTTTTATTCTCAACTGTCATCTCCGTTTACGTATTGAAACAAACTACATTACATTAACACTATTGCCCGTGACTCTTTACTACATTCACACTAATTCTTTACTATATTAACACTATTTTCCTTTACTCTTTTCTATCTTGACACTATTCGCCTTTGCTCTTTCCCCTTTGCGCTTTGCTACCTACATTAATATCGTTCCCCTTTACTGTTTACTATATTACCCTATTACCCTTTACTCTTTACTATCATAACACTATTTCCATTTACTAGGTTTCAAAATATTCGTCTTATTCTCTAAGCCCTCACACCCATCCCTTTCTTACCTCATTTACTAGTATATCCATTTTTTCATTCATTCCATCCATTAATACTTTCCATGTCTCTGGATCAATCTTTTCAGCACTGTTCCACTTCCACCATATTTCTGTCTTTATTGTTATTGATATTCTCTTCCACATTGTTACTAATTTTTCCCATCACTATTTGTTCTGCTGCTGCAGTCACACTTTCTTCTTCACTTATACTTGCCGAATCTTGTCTTCTACTCAACACGCCCTTTTTTCCCGCCTTAATCCCCCCTATAACGTGTTCCGATTAGTTTATCAGCTTCTTATCTCCACGCATCCCTTTGCTAGCACCCAGCAAGCTTTATTATCAAATCACTTTCTCAGTATTATTTATTTATTTATTTATTTTATTCAATGGAGTTAAGACTGTTAGGCATTTTCTGCCAAACTAACAAAATATAATAAAATGCAAATTAAGGGAAATTAAACAAATATAACGAGATCAATTAAAATAATAGGCTATAGAAATAAAGTAGCAGAAGAGGAGGCGTTAGTAAGGGATATGCTACCGAAGCTAAATGACACAGCTGTGAGCAGTATGGAATGAAGATAAATGCAAATAAGACGAAGACCATGGTTGTCGCAAGGAAAATAAAGAAGTTAAACTTGCGAATTATAAGTGGGGCAGTAGAGCAAGTGAACAGCTTCAAATACTTGGAGTGTATGCTCCATTTTATTTCAAGAAGTGCAGTTCGGTGGCTCCATTGAACAGCCACTTACAGATTTATGTCTTCCTATATAAACACCTCTGACAATTCCATCCTGTCCCCTAGTACCAACATTGCACAGTTGCCACAATCCTGGTGACCCTCGAAATGAGACAGTGAGACTGACGGGATTCTTGGGATTCAGAAAAGATGCGGCTACTATCTCCACGTGGAATTGACGGGAGCCTCTCAATTCTTCTGAACAAAGGTTGTGATTGGTTACTGACAGGAGACGACAAGACATTTATTTATGACAACCAATTAGTAGGGAGGCAGTAGAAGGTCTGTCGGCAAAGTCCTTTCTATGAAACTGCACTCCATGAAATAAAATACAGCACTATAAGCAGTAACATGAGCTGCAGCCAGGAAGTCAAAAGGAGGGTAGTGGCAAAAGATGCTTTTAATATGAAAAAAAAAATCATCTTCTGCTGACCTCTGGAAAAAGAACTAAGGAAGAGGCTAGTGAAGTGCTTTGTGTGGAGTGTGGCAATATATGGGGGGCAGAAGCATCGACATTACGACTAAGTGAAGAGAAACGAATAGAAGCATTTGAAATGTGGATATGGAGAAGAAAAGAACGTGTGAAGTGGACAGAGTAAGAAATGAAGTTGTGATGGAAAGAGTGGGTGAAGAAAGAATGATGCTGAAACTGATCAGAAAGAGAAAAAGGAATTGGTTGGGTCACTGGCTGAGAAGAAACTGTCTACTGAAGGATGCACTGGAAGGAATGGTGAACGGGAGATTACCACGCTATATTTTGGTACAAGAGTACAGCTACTGCAATGTTATTAATTATTCTGTGCTCTTTGATTTGTTGTTGTGTGGTTACAAGGCAACTGAAACAATTCACATTTCCCATCGAAAAACTCTAATTTAATAAACGCTGACTATCCGTAAACACGCATAAAAGTGGCAAAGTCTCAAATTCCGAAGACGATGTAGTAGAACTAATATTTGAAATGCCTGCTTATTTATGCACATAAAGCGCCAATCATCACAGGTACGAGTTCCTACCGTCATTAAATCGTTTATAAAAATGAAAGGGTTGGACCTGCCTTCGCCACAATGATGTTCTCCCGTCTAGGCTAAACACACAGATCAGGGCTGCCAATATCGCCGAAACTGCAGTGAGCAAACAAAATATTGTTTCATCGCTCTACTACTGTATACTTAGTTTTTTTCGCACAATGTTGTCTAGTTGTTTTTTAATACTGTTTAAAACTAGTTAATATTTATGATAAATACTACGTGAGCTAAATTAATAATAATAATAATAATAATAATAATAATAATAATAATAATAATACTTACTTAATGGCTTTTAAGGAACCCGAAGGTTCATTGCCGCCCTCACATAAGCCCGCCATTGTAGAATTTGAAATATTGATATCGAGAAGAATGGAGAGTGTGAAGTGGACAGACAGAATAAGAAATGAAGCGGTGTTAGAAAGAGTAGGTGAAGAAAGAATGATGCTGAAACTGATCAGGAAGAAGAAAAGGAATTTGTTGGGTCACTGACTGAGAAGAAACTGCCTACTGAAGGATGCACTGGAAGAAAGAAGAGTTCGGAGTAGAAGAAGATATCAGATGATAGAAGACATTAAGATATAGGTATGGATCATATGAGGAGACAAAGAGGAAGGCAGAAAATAGGAAAGACTGGAGAAAGCTGGGTTTGCAGTGAAAAACGTGA
Organism: Periplaneta americana; assembly: GCF_040183065.1. Classification (NCBI taxonomy): domain Eukaryota; kingdom Metazoa; phylum Arthropoda; class Insecta; order Blattodea; family Blattidae; genus Periplaneta; species Periplaneta americana. The sequence goes on from NC_091118.1 coordinate 53,681,691, forward strand.
CCTTGGACAGAACACAAAATGAATGAATGAACGAATGAATTAATTAATTAATCAATCAATCAATCAAATAGATAAATAAATACAAATATGAATAAATATTATACGAATAGTTATATAGGTAGATAAATAAATAAATGAAAAATAAATAAAAACATACAAATGATATATTTTTCTAATATCCTATATTTAAGGTATTCGTATTACAGGAGATTTGACTATAATGTAACAGTAATAGTGATGGAATGTAAGCACAGCCAAATGAATTCCATATAAGTATTCGTATATTATGTACAGGGACATCATTTTATTTTTACTAACATTTCTAATATAAACCTGGCTATACCTTTGGATTAACGGTTGCTATCCCCTTCCACGACTGGAGTTCGATGATACTGCGTAAAGTACAAACAAATCACTTTACTAGATATAGGAGGAAAGAAAAGTAGTTCATCCATTTACGTAAACTAGGGAATATCGCGATTTTGAGTTTGATAATTTTCATTAGGTTTTTGTTTAATCAAAATACAGTACAGTATTAACAATAAGTGTTTTAACTGACGAACTGAATTATTCGGACGTATTCATTATGCAGTGTCTATTATACTGTCTACAGTACATTAGCGTACAATATAAGTTAAATTGAAAAATAATAATAATATGGATATTTAAACACATTTTTGAAAATGTTGGCCGTTCATTTCGATACAGGCTTCAAGTATTTTGTGCACATTATTGCACTATAGACTATTTTACTTAATTCCAATTACCAGTTTCGTCCTTCGTACTAGTAACTCATGTTGAAATAATTCTGTACCTACTCCATAAAAGAGTAAGTACCTTGCGTACTATATACTATATACTTCACTTCTGTCCCATCCGAAAAGATAAAATTACTCAGACATGCTATCTACTGTCCATCCAAGTGATTTTGTCGTAGAATCGTAGAAAGGGGGGAAATCAAGTGACAATTACTTAACGAGGCTCTTTTATTTAAGTTATTTTAAACAGTTGTATAATATTACATAGACGTCCAATTCCTAACAGAAAATATTTTCCGAAAAGAGCTAAAACAGCCCAGCCACTAACCTTTACAGAGGAGCAAGCAGAAGCGGATGGGGGAAACCGGGATGCGACGTAGGAAAACGGACGACAGTACCTGTGTGAAAATATGATTTAATATTGAAAGTTCTTTCGTCACTGGAAAACGCGAACATATTTCTGGAACGTACTATACTCACTAACTCGTTAGTTTACTGTGACCGTAAAGCGACTCTGACTGCATACGCGGTCTTGGTTCTGTGTGGAGGATGGTTGGAAGTTCAGTAGTAGGGGGTGCGAGTGAAGTACATTCAAAAACTCAGGTACAATAAAAATTGAAGTAAAAATAAAATGATGTCTCTGTATATACACCGGGTTTGGAAAGATAAGTTATATAGAATGTCTCTGAGATCAGAGTGTATATTTATCGTTTGCAGATGAGATTTACACGAGAAACTCAACTGAATTTTCCGTTCTATTTCAATGTGTCAGCGATGTAGTCGCTATTCCTCTAACCTCAATTTTTCTCTCACCCTAAATCTACTTCCTGATTCCTCTATTCAAAATTTAAAATCCCGTGCAGTAAGGAAATCCTTATGCAAAAGCGGAGAGAGCTTTAAACCGAGTACAGGACGTGCGGAGAGATAGTCTGAGTGAGAAGACAGATCGAAGGCGACTTGGAGAATGGAACTTGGAATCACATCGTCCTGCTTGAGGTCTAGAAATTGACCCCGAAGCACCGAGTCTCCCGCCTTCACTTTGCACGTCTGCACACAAAATGAACTATGCAAGAGTGGAACAGTTTATTGTTCCGCGTTGTCCCTAAAGTGTGTAGATAACCTCCGGACTCTTTCCATACCATCCGGGGACTTAACAGAGAATGCCTACGCTCATGAGACAGCGATATGCAGTCTCCTCCTCTGCTGCGTTGTCCCATTCCAGCTCTACATTAGTTTCCAGCTTCAGACAGACGAAACGGGAAGTAGTTCAATGGACAAGAGGAAACTGTAGCCTAGAGGAGTAGCCAGTGTAGCGTTGACATATTTAGGGAGAACGGAACAATTCACTGGAATTCCCTACCTAAAATGTCCTGTGGTAGTGATAAATTGGCGATAGAGAGCGTAGGAATACTTATCTTGCCAGATCACGTGAGATAAATGCCACTTTACGGACCAGCACTAACTTATTGTGGTTGATGTAGAAATACGCATTTATTCTCACTAGTTACAGTAACTTAGCAATAGACAGTCACATAAAAATGCAAACCTCTTTATATTCACCTTGTTCTTTTTGTATTTCCCTTCTCCTAGTATTCCCCACGTTCTCATTTAATCCCCTAGTTCTCCTTATTTTCCACTTCTTCTCTCTATATTCCATTTGTTCTCCTTGTATTCCCCTCTTGTCCTTGTTTTTCCCTAGTTCTCCATTTATTTCCATTTTCCTTGCAATCCCTTCGTCCTCCTTGTTCCGCTTATTCTTCTTGTCTTTCCTTTGTTCTCTTCGAATTCCCCTTGTTCTCGTTGTCTTCCACATTTCCTCATTGTCTTCTCTTAGTTTTCTTGTTTTTCCCTGCTCTCCACATATTCCCCTTCTTCCACTTGTATTCTCTATTTTCTTGTATTTCTCTTCTTTTTCTCTTGATCTCCCTGTCTTTTCAAGTTTTCTCTTTCTTTTTCGTGTTTCGCTTTAATTTACCTCATTCTTCTGTAATCTTGTTATCTCTGCATTTCTCTGGTCTCCTCGTATTCTCGTTTTCCTTGTCTTCCCCTTGTTCTCCTTTTATTCTTCTAGTTTTCATTTTCACCCCTTATTTTCCCTGTTCTCCCTTTGTTCTCGTATCCACTCGTTCTCCTGGCCTTCCCCTTTTTCTCCTCGTCTTTCTTCTGTTCTCCTGTCTTCCCCTTACTATTTTTGTATTCACCTTATTCTCCTCATATTCCTCTTGTTCTCCTTGTTTACCTTATTGTCCTTGTCTTCTCATTGTTCTTCTTATTGTCCTTATCTTCTCCGTGTATTTCTCCTTCTCTTTCCTTTGTTCCGTTTGTCTTCTTCTTGTCTTCCCCGTGTTTTTCTTGTCTTCCTCTTGTTCTCTTTGTATTCTCCTTGTTCTCCTTTTTCCCATTTTCTCCTTGTTGTTTTTGTATTTCCTTGTTTTCATTGTATTCTTCTTTTTCTCCTTGCTGTTTTCTATTCTTCTACTCTCCTTGTTCTCATTGTGCTCCCCTTGTTCCCCTTCTATTCCCCTTTTTCGCCATTCTTCTTGTTTTCCCCTTGTATTCTTTATATTCCCTTCATTTTCCTCTTATTTTCCTTGTTTCCCTCGTCTTTCCATAGTCCTCATTGTTCTTATCTCCGCCTTGTTCACCTTCTCTTTCTCCTATTTTACTTGTATTCCCCTTCTTCACCTTGTCTTCCCCTTCTCTGTCCCTAAAATTGCAAGCATTCAGACAGGATATGCCTCACAGTTTCACTCTACTCCTCGCATCAGTGCTTACATTTCTCTTCTCAATGTATATTGAATCTTTTTTAAAATATTCTCCAATGAATTAAAAATATTACAAGTGAAAGTGTAAAGGAAAGAAGTGGGACAAGAGGTTGACATAAGAATGACGTAAAAAATGACAAGAAGAAGGCAAAAATTGAGAGAAAGTAAGTAAAAAATAATATAAAGTAGTTACAAAGAAGAGACAGATGAAAATAAATATCTAGCCAGGTTTAATAAAAGAAGATAAAGAAAATAAACTAATATACAGGCCTACGTTACGAGAATATGAATTAAGAGAAAAAGTAAGAAAGAATGAAGGAGAAAGAAGAAATATTTGATAAAGCAAAATGTTTCTTAAAAATTATACGGTTCACATTTTTTATGATCGTAATAGAAAAGAAAACCAGACACACACACACACACACACACAATAAATATAGGTAGAAAGAGAGGGAGAGACAACAGAACTTCATATATATTTCGGAAAAGTTTCTGGATATAAATAATTTACTTCGCATTTTATGAAGAATTAATTATGATATTGTAGGTAAAATATTTAGTGGAAAAATTAAAAAATCCTGGAGCAACAGTAACAAAAATATAAATGATACTCGGGAGGAAATTAAACACAGAATAAATATGGGAAATGCGTGTTATTATTCGGTTGAGAAGCTTTTGTCATCTAGTCTGCTGTCAAAAAATCTGAAAGTTACAATTTATAAAACAGTTATATTACCGGTTGTTCTGTATGGTTGTGAAACTTGGACTCTCACTCTGAGAGAGAAACAGAGATTAAGGGTGCTTGAGAATAAGGTTCTAAGGAAAATATTTGGGGCTAAGAGTGATGAAGTTATAGGCGAATGGAGAAAGTTACACAACGAAGAACTGCACGCATTATATTCTTCACCTGACGTAATTATGAACATTATATCCAGACATTTGAGATGGGCAGGGCATATAGCACGTATGTGCGAATCCAGAAATACATATAAAGTGTTAGTTGGGAGGATAATATTAAAATGGATTTTAGGGAGGTGGGATGATGTGATGATAGAGACTGGATTAATCTTGCACAGGATAAGGACCCATGGTGGGCTTATGTGAGGGCGGCAATGAACCTGTGGGTTCCTTAAAAGCCATTTGTAAGTAATTAATTAAGTAAATAAGTAAGGTAAAATATTTTGTAAAGTGGAAACAAATCGTATGTCTAAACAGAAGGAATGTCATGTTATCTAACCAAATTAGTGTGAGCAAATAAATTATTATAAATGCATATTACTTTTAAGTAATATATATATATATATATATATATATATATATATATATATATATATGAAACATCCAGAAAAAGCACTCAATTATGACACGTTCTGAAACTATATCCTAACTGCTGAAACATCAAGAATTTCAAATGGAATATGTGACCATAAGAGCTTTTTCGTTGTATCTCTGATCACGTATATAACAGATTGCCCATCGTAATGTTAAAAACGGTATTTTTTTTATTTAGTTATTTTACGACGCTGTGTCAACATCTAGGTTATTTAGAGTCTGAATGAAATGAAGGTGATAATGCCGGTGAAATGAGTCCGGGATCCAGCACCGAAAGTTACCCAGCATTTGCTATTATTGGGTTGAGGGAAAACCCTGAAAAAAACCTCAACCAGGTAACTTGCCCCAACCGGGATTCGAACCCGGGCCACCTGGTTTCGCGGCCAGACGCGCTGACCGTTACTCCACAGGTGTGGACTAAAAACGGTAGTATGTGGAAGAAAGCAACCACCAGGATCGCCACCGTCGATTTAAAACAACCGCTACATGGAAGTACAGTTGTTCCATGCAGTTCAAATGGGAGTTATGACGTGACTCCTTCTTCTGTCGCTAGATAGCAGTATAGTAAACTTGATAAAAAGTTGTAGCCGTCAACCTATAAGCTGAGCAATCTGTTATATAATGATCAGGGGTTATATAAATCATAATCCCAATTGCTTTTTCTTTATCTTTTCTATGATTGTCAATAATGTATACGCTACTTCAATTGACTGTCGTATTTTTGAAGCTACACTACTCTCTTTTAGTGTCAAATGTTCTTCATTCTTGAAGCATTGTTTGAACACTGTACCCTTTTCTCTGAAACTACCCTCACATTACAAAATTGGTAGATTAATACATTTGTCTCTAATACATAAATACTTTCACACACAAACTTCTTCTCTTTGGTATGAACTGTAATAATAATAATAATAATAATAATAATAATAATAATAATAATAATAATAATAATAATAATAATAATTGTAGAGGTGCGAGCCTTATTGACAACTGAACTTTGTCCCGAAAACTAAGAAATTCCAATATACGTTTCATCCTCTCTCACCTAAGTATCAAGTCTTCATCCACTAATAAAAATGGACGTTTTACTTAATATCAAGAAGAAATGGTAGGCCTATGTGATTATCTGTAGTAATTACACGAGTGCAATTTAATAAGTTTATACAATGAATAAAATTAAGTAATTTGCAAAACCGAATTACTTACATAAATGATAATTATTATAAAACACAGCAATAAGACATTATTATGTTCCCTTGTAATGAAGTTCAAAATCAAACTGCTATCACGGCATAGAGAAAAGGATTTTAATAAATCATCAACCCTCTAGTGAGGGTGACCACAAGGACCTTGAATGCAGAACTGTTTTTTAAGTCGATTAATTAAAAAAAGATACTAAATTTTGGATTTGGGATTCGCTTGATGCCAAAATGTCATATTGACAAAATTATCTTTCTTGAAAATATAAATGATATTGAATGATATGTAAAGAGTCCCTAAGAATTTGTAATTTCTTAGAGTTTTAGGTACACGAAATGCGTCGCATATAATATGTCAAGAAGAAACTGAAAATACTGTAGATCTGGGGTCGTCAACACTCGCTGAAATGGCAGAACTATGCTCCGTCGGCAACAAGGGATAGAGAGACAGTATACCCGCCAGCAGCCACGAAAGCACGCTAGGGCAGTATCTTGTCCGCGGGTAAGAGACACTAGCCCGATAGTGCAGTGTTCTGATGATCACTGCTGTAGGTTCTGATTTGGGGTGGCATTGAAATTTCAATTTAAGAATTTTATTTGCAGCTGTATAATGTTATCCGTAGAGAAATACTATTGTCAACTACTTAGAGCAGAAATACGAAACAACAATACTTAACCTCAAAAGTAAGATTGAGCTGAAATATTACATTAAACGAATGAAAACACCAAAGGTTGTTACAGACATTTATTTATTACTTGAAGTTACAAAATTTGAAAACACAATTTTCAAAGTTAAATTTTGTTGGCATTTCTTGATTTTCTGTGATTGATACGGACTGGACTGAGCTGGGTGTAGAGGGAGTAGCAGTGGGATCAGTAGGATTCCGTAATTTCTCTACGATCGATGAATGATGCCTATTTACAATCCATGTATTCCCCACTTCACTGAGAGATACAAAATGGATATTAATACATGGTAAATGAAAGGACTTCTTTTTGGCGCTAGGGGAACTTCATTAAATTTAACCAAAACATTCTCCTTTCTCTTAAATTTTCTAATGAGGACATTAACAAAATTTGTCTAATGGTATTGAGAGATTCATTATCCATTTTACACAATCACTTGTATAACACTACGTAATATTTTATTTTACTTCATTTCATTACTCTTCATTGCACTTTCATCTCATGTTTCTCCGAAATCAAATTGTACTTTAGTTTTAAATTTATCATTGTTCTGTATTGTCTCTGATAATCATATTGTATTTTATTTTTAATTTAATCTCTGCTTTGTATTTTGGATCCTAGTGGTCAGCCGTAGAAGTCGGCCAGATGTCCCAAATTGTGGATTTTTATTTTACTTGGTTATTTAACGACGCCGTATCAACTACTAGGTTATTTAGCGTCGATGAGATTATTGATAGTGAGATGACATTTGGCGAAATGAGGCCAAGGATTCGCCATAGATTACCTTGCATTCACATTACGGTTGGAGGAAACCTCGGATAAAACCCAACCAGGTAATCAGCCCAAGCGGGGATCGAACCCGCGCCCGAACGCAACTTCAGACCGGCAGGTAAGCGCCTTAACCGACTGAGCCACGCCGGTGGCTCCCAAATTGTGGAATTAGTAGTATCTGCAGATAGGGTTTCAGTTTGAATTTGCCGCTAACAGAGTGATGACGTAATCACTGCATACTAATGTGATTACATGTCCAATTTTGTACGAGACGTCTTATCAGATAAGACGCTTCCCCACAAATCGTCTTATCAAGAAACACATCTGTTCTGAAACGTTATTAGCCAATATCGCAAATTCATTCTATTGAAAAGTCGGCATAATTTAGCTTTTATCGCTTAAAAATATCATCTCCACGAAAATTTGCTTATTTTTTTGTACATAATTAGTTTATTACACATGAGACCACTTTCCAATTTAGTCCACAACTGATTATATTTTCGCTAATGCGAAAATCTGTAACATATATATATATATATATTTTATTTATTTTTTTATTTATTTTGCTAATAATTGTAACATAAAATATAATATTATAAACAGAAAAACTTTAGCTCGCCCCTGAAAGAGTAGAACTCGTGCTCAGGGGCGGATTCCTGAATTGAAATTAATAATCATACAATACAATTTGTCTTATGTCTACTGTGCAATTATAATATATAAATTTAAATTTACAATTTTTCAATTTTTCTAAAATCCATACATAACTTTTTAAATTTAATACTAGAAGATTAGGATATTTAAATATAAATTTCTTATATATTCTTGGGCCTAAATTACTACTATGATTAAATACTGTAACAGTGTTGTATTTTGGTTCAAACAATCTTGAAGAATTCGTACGTTTTGTTTCATAACTATGAGAAAACAATTCAAAATTATTTCGATTTTTATGTATGAATTTTATTAATACAATATAATCAATATGTCTTACGTTAAGTACATTAAAGTCTAGAAACAAATTTTGAGATGGAAAATCATAGGTTTATGAAGACATTATTTTAATTATTTTCTTCTGTAATAAATAAAGTGGATTAAAATTGGATTTAAATGAGCTACCCCATCCTATAATTCCATACATAATTACCGATTGAAATAAAGTTAAATATATTGTACGTAATAAACTTATTGACAAGTAATTCCTCAATAAAACAAAATAATATACTATTTTACGTAATTTATTACAAAGGTAATTAATGTGTTGGTTCCATTTTAAATGATTATCAAAAATTATGCCTAAATACTTAACTTCAGAGGACTCTTTAATAATCGGACATTTACACTGTAAGACAACAATCAGAATTATGTAATTTAACACTTAATATAGATGTAGGAGGTTTGTTACATTTTTCAGAAAATGAGAATGGAATAATTATGGTTTTATTTTCGTTGATAGAAAGATAATTTATGTAAAACCATTTTTTTTTATTAATTTAAGTCCATTATTTGAATTATTAAATGCATCATACCAGGTTTTTCCACCAAAAAGTAAAACTGTGTCATCTGCATAAGAATAGTGAACACCATTGTATTGTTGTAAGTCAATTTTTAATAAGTCATTAATACATATTAAAAATAGAATAGGGCCTAGAACTGTGCCTTGGGAAACACCTATATTAATAATTGAAGGTTCACTTGAATAATTGTCAATTTTCGTTATTTGAATTCTGTCGTTAAGATATAGACCTATACATGAATAAATATGATTGGAATTTTAGCTTAATTACCGAGCGCATAGAGAAGTCACATTTAGTTTTAATTATTGTCATCAACGTACAGTTAATATGCCATTAAGTAGCATCAGAAATCGATATGACGTCATGAACCATGGTCTTCTAAGATTTAGAGATAGAGCAGCCGTACTGATACCATCTCCACGCATTCACTGTGATTAATGTCAATCACGGTGATTGATTGGGTATCATTAGACGGAGGAGGTGAGCGTGGAGGATATTGCCATACGTGCATGATAATTGGAGCTCAATCGGCCGTGCTCCAGGCTAGTACGTGGATCATTAACTAATTCAAACACGACTTCCTTCAACGTTTCAAGAAAGCACAGTCTGCATCTTACACGAGATGCGTCGTATAGATGTCAAGAAGGAACTGAAAATACTGTAGGTTCTGATTTAGTGTGGCATTGAAATTCCGACTTAAGGATTGTAATTTCAGCTTTATATTGTTATCCGTAGAGAAATACAATTGTATGTGAAATCATTAGGCATATACCGAGTGGTCAATCATAATTTTCAATTCATTTTTATTGAGAAGAAAAATTAGACTTTACCTACTTGTCCACTACTCCTCCCTTCAATCCGACTTGTACTGTCAATGTCTGAACCTGCTAGTTTATTTGGTACGGCAGAAGCAACAACACAGTTGCGGAGTGAGAGGATATCTACCTCCGATCACGTGCTGCAGAGCATTCAATGCAACAATTATTGCTAGAAAAAACGTAACATTTGCGCTAGGGAGGAAAGGAGACGGCCGAAAGATTGTAATGTTTTTTTAATACGCTGACTCCCACGACTAAGAAATTTGACAGTTACTGACCGGCAGAGATAAATGTAACATCTGTAGAACATTGAGATAAAGCTAAGTGGACGTATAGGGACCGAGAAGTGTTTTTATTTTGCAGCAAGACAATGCCACCTCATTTAACCTGCATAAATTTTCGTTTGGTTTTACTTTATAGTTTGATTGTTCTATTATCTCATTTGTATTTTTGGTGATGGCCTTAACTACGCCAGAATAAATAGATATATACACACACACATAGAAATTAAAAAAAAAAAAACATTTGAATGTAAGGTACGAGATGAAATGTTTTCTTTCGTTGCCTGATCTACAGTTGTTTTAAATTGAGTAAATCCTTTCAAACATTTGGCTAAGAAGTTCATTAATTCATGTAAGTGACACTATTTAAAAATTTATCTTTATGGCGAGAAAAGCTTAATAAAGACAATTCGTTTTGGTTGTTTATAGTTGAGTTCCTGAGTTTTCTGAAAAGTCTAACGGCCAGTGTAATTATAAAAAGAAAAAAAAAAAAGGACAACCCGGGCAACGCCGGGTGCTTTCAGCTAGTTTTGTAATAAAATATGTGTTAACATACTTTTAAGTGTGATATGAGTCTAAATCTATACTGTAATCTATATCTTGTAATAAAATAAATATTGACATACTGTAATTTAAAGCAAAATATAGGCCTAAGCCTAAATCTAAGTATATATTTTCTGTCCTCTTTTTTTCGAACAAACTCCTCCTTCTTGAAGATTTGTGTCCTCTTTCTTTATCGATGTGAATCTGGTCACTCTAGTCAGCTAATGTATACTAAATACTAACACAGTAAAGAAGTTGGAAACTTAGCCAGTAATATACTGTATGTGTCAAAAGCGTATATAGAAAAATGAAGAAAAAACTATTATGTCTTAAAAATTACGCATACGATCACTATACATTCACAAAGTTCTACAGCAGTCAGCGCTCAGGACAGACGTGTGCGAGAAGCTCTGATAGTTAGAAGGCTATATAGTGAGGTCATAGACCGGAGTGTAGCGAATTCCGAACAGAAAAAATGGAGGTTACAATGAAGGAGTTGAAAGAAAAAGTCGAGGATTTCAGCAGGAAGATGGAAGAAATGCAGCTAGAAAACATACAAACGAAGAGGAAATTAAAATTCTGGGAGGATAAGCAGAGGAAGAAGAACTTAGTATTTTTCGGCGTAGAAGAAATGGAACAGGAAAAGAACGAGACAACGTACGACACTGTATTCAAAGTGTGCTGGGAGGTTTTCAACATGGATGTGAGCGACGGACAAAATGAAGAAGCCTACAGGGTCGGAAGAGGGTTGAATCGACCTATCGTGGTCAAATTCAAGAACGATTCAGTGTTTAATGGAGACATATGGGATAAGAGTGATGACAGAAGTGAGGAGAGGTAGAACTGATTGTAAATTAGCGATGAAAGTGAATGAGTATGATTAAATAGTGTTAGTAAAAGTTAGTTCAAAATTAGGGAAATTTTAGACGATAGGAAGTACTTCAAATATAAGCAAACAATAAAAGTGGTAAGGTGTTCTTTAGAAAGAAGAGAAAATTTTAAGGGGGGAGGTTAGAAAGCAAATTGAGAGTATGTATTATAGTAGTAGAGGTAACAAAGGTAAAATAAGATGACTGCACACGTCAATGAAGGTTTATTGTAATTAGAAGGTAATGGGGAGCACGAATACAGAGATGTGGTGGCGACCCATTACCAAATAAGAGTTGTAGAAATAATGTCTCCGCATCCTATTACATTCACAATAAACCTCATAGAATTCTCTAGTACTCTATTTCCGCTAGAAGACCTGAATCGACTGACATGGGCATGGGAAAACCCAGCTTTGAATTAAAAAGAATTATCTTTGTTCTCTGCGCCCGTAGATATAAATTAATAGCTACAGTAGGTATATTTTTCGGATTATAAATTATTATTTATACTTCTCAAGTATTAATTTAATTTCTCCACAACTCACTCTAATAATGAAGCAGGGTTTCAGGCTATTCTTAAACTTAATTAGGGGAATTTAATGATTTACGAAGACAGGGAAATTACGTGGAATTTAATGTAATTAATCATCCCTTGCTATTCTGTAGAAAGTGGTGAGAATTCCTCTAATTACATACTCTGTTACTCCGTATATTTAGAAAGTTTCAGAAAATAGCACTCAAATTAGAAGATAAACGTACTTTTTGTGGTAAGATTTAAGATCTTCACGATGTTAAACGTGGTAAGAAATTATTCGTTACTTATTTGATTTGATTGATTAGGATAAGAGTCAAAACGGGAACAAAAAACCCTGGACAACATTACGATGGTGATGAAAGCTATAGGTAGGAACAAAATGTTGGAGATATCAAGACGTATCGTATGTAGCTGAGAAAAAAATTGTTTTTCTGAAATATTCGTTGAAATTTTAGTGAAATTGGTATTATTTCGTGAGCAATATTACGAATGAATTGACTTACTGACACTGAATATAAAACAAACTTGTCCAATAGCTTATCAGAAATGTTGCACACCGACAAACAGACGAAATTCCAAGAATCACATTTTTGTTCCGACGTAAGGCGTATTCAAATTTGGTGTATGCATGAACATCCGAAAATAAACATTTTGTAGTATTACAACACCTAGAAGAAATAAACAGTGAAATTGAAGTTAAATAAATTTAATACAAAATAAATATTAAGAAGCCAAACAAAATTGTGGTAGAGATGATGGAGATGAAGGTGAAAATAAGTATATTCATGAGCTTTAAAAGGCTGAGAATATAGAATATAATGATGAGACAATGGCATATCAAGATGAAGTTGTAAAATAGAAGCAAAGAAGAGAAGGAAAATAAGGAATATGAATAATTATAAGATGGTTAAGATCAATAAATTAGATAGGTTTGGAAGTAAATCCCGAAAATACGAATTATATGATTATGTCTCGTGACCAGACCATAGTGTGAAATAGAAGTATAAAAATTGGATATTTATCCTTTGAAGACGTGTAAATATACTAATATCGTAGAGCAACAGTAATAAATATAAATTAAATTAAACGCGGAATAAATAATGGAAATGCTTGATATTATTCGGTTGACAAGCTTTTGTCATCCAGTCTGCTCTCAAAAAAGTTTAAAGTTAGAATTTATAAAACAGTTATATTAGCAGTGTTCTGTATGATTGTGAAACTTGGACTCTCACTTTGAGTGAGGAACAGAGGTTAAGAGTGTTCGAGAATAAGATGCTTACGAAAATATTTGTGGCCAAGAGGGATGAAATTACAGGAGAATGGAGAACGATACACAACGCAAAATTGCACCTGGCATAATAATTAGGAACATTAAATCCAGACGATTGAGATGGGCAGGACATATAGCACGCATGGGTGAATCCAAAAATGCGTATTGTTGAAAGACCTGAAGGAGAAAAAAGAACCTTTGGGGAAGCCGAGACGTAGATGGGAGGATAATATTAAAATGTATTTGAGGGATGTGGGATATGATGGTAGAGACTGGATTAATCTTGCTTGGGATAGGGACTAATGACGGGCTTATTTGAGGATGGCAATGAACCTCCGAATTTAAATGAATAAGTAGAATATATGCTATTTAGTAAATTAGATAAATATGAAGACGAAAGCAAAGAGAATGAGGTCGAAGATGTAGAAAATGAATTGTGTAAAAATAACAATGAGCTTCAAGATGAAGACAAAGATAAGTGAAATGTAGATGTTGAAGAAATGAGACGAAGATACAAAAGAATATGGAGACGATGATAAAGACAATGAAGACAATCATGTGAAAAATTCATTGTATATTCATATAGGTGATTATGAGCCAAGAACGAGGTATTTATAGATGTTGCAGAAATGAGATGAAGGTAGATGAAGATATAGACGAGGACAAAGTAGGAAAAAATAAATATAAAGTGCAAGTGAGATGAAGACAGGGTGCAAATTAAGATTTAAAATGAGGGGGGGATAGAATCCTAGATAGAGAATACCATACATAAAATTATTATTATTATTATTATTATTATTATTATTATTATTATTATTATTATTATTATTATTATTACTACTACTACTATTATTACTATTCTCATTCGATACAGCTCAACGCTTGGTCGCACTGAGTTGCTTGTCTTGCATCTTGATCATAATAATAATTATATCCATGAGCAGGCTTAAGATAAGACTTGTAATTCCTAAGTTAATGATTGTTATCAGCTTGTTGGTGAAGATAATATATCAATATTATTTTTTTGCTTACTTTATACTGTACTTTATAAAGTATACTCGTGTTAAAACAATTATATTCTGTGAGGGGTGGGATAGAGGTTATCCCTGACAGGGATGTAAATATAAATTTATGAGAGGGGATAACTTTCCAACTCCCCCAGCCCCCCATTAATTCGCACCCTGGATGAAGGAAAAGTGAAAATGAAAAATTTAAAGTGATATTGAAATTCACGTAATAAGAAAGAATAGATGAGCATTGTTGTGATTAAAATGAAGACTTGGCGGATATGATGGTGGATTGGAAATGTTTGAAATTAAGAGTAAGAGAAGGGACGTTCTATATGAAAATTAACTTGTAGATGTGAGAACTAAGTGAAAATATATAACTAGTGAGAGGAAAACAAGAACAACGTGCTTGTTTTTATGTAGTCATTGGACATCCCTGAGAAACTGAGGCAGAGGTGCTAGACAAAATTATGTACAAACATAAAAGCTCCATTTTCATAAATACATATATCGAAAGAAAAGGTTCAAAGTAATAACACACCCTTCAGTGTTTTACCTTGAGGATGATTCTAAACAACCCAATACTCACAAATCTTTCCACAGATGTAGAAGAGACACTCACAAAGGTTACAACTCCCTAAATTTATCATTGTGGCTACCTCTAAAAGGATAATAACAGTCTTATAAACGCTTTCAGATTTGCGGTGGTCTTGATTCTTTGGTATTTAATGAAATGAGGGTCAGATATAATTTCCATTTTATTTCATCGTTTAACCGTCTGTTTTCTGTTTAAACTAAATATATAACAGACAGTTACTGTAATTTTGGTTTCTGGGATACAGCAGGGTGCAATTTTGAACCAATCAAGTGAGATGCAATAATACACATCTCACGACCTTGCATAATCGATCGCAGCGGAAATGCTTCACCCACCGCTCGAGGGCATGGAACGTTTTTGAAATTCAAACAGCAGCCATTTGATGTAGCAGTGGAATGCGCTCTTTCTTACCTAACTTTATACAACTCTTTCATAGTATGTCATTTTACTCAGTGCACTTCTTGTACAGAAAATTACGAGTATAATTGTTTTCACCACTTGTGCTTGTCCGTGTGTCCGTCTGCTGACGTATAACATTCCAAAATAAAAAAGACGATTCTTAATTCAACATAAAATTAAGAAGAAATTTAAAATACTTCTCTGTACTATATACAGTGAAACCTCTCATTTACGGACATCGAAGGGACGTAACAATCTGTCCGTGTCTGGAAAGTGTCCTTTATTGGGAGGGAGGCTCCCCAATGTATCAGTAAATTTATAATATGCATTATATATCCCTTCACGCTTTAAATGAAATGTATTTTTTAGTAGGTTATTTTACAACGCTTTATCAACATCTAGGTTATTTAGCGTCTGAATGAGATGAAGGTGATAATGCCGGTGAAATGAGTCCGGGGTCCAACACCGAAAGTTACCCAGCATTTGCTCATATTGGGTTGAGGGAAAACCCCGGAAAAAACCTCAACCAGGTAACTTGCCCCGGGCCACCTGGTTTCGCAGCTAGACGTGCTGTTATTCCACAGGTGTGGACTGAAATGTATTAGTGTAGTTTAATTCTAAATACAGTATACTGTAGGCCTACTACAGTAAATTCTTTGCAACTTTGAACTACAGTAGATAAAACTGAAAAAGGAAAATACAGTATTGTGCCATGCAATTTTATTCTAGGTCTACAGTTATGCAGTACTGTAATTTACAGTTTTCAATTTAACCTTTATGTTAGGTGCCATGTCTCTCGAAACAGTGCAACTGATTGAAGAGAAGAGAATAATCCTACTAGCCCCATCATGTATCGAATACAATTTCATGATCGCGGAAACCTTGGACCCATCAGACAGGTTAAATTTTATGACTTTGTTTATCCACCCGATTCCAGGTAACAAGGGGTAGCCGGCTGGGCTAGTGGTAGCCTACGAGACCCTTATTGTCTTCTTTCATGTTAAAGAATTTCTGTATAGTTCTCAAAACTAAATTTTCCATTTTTGTAACACATTATGTCTTGAAATCCAAGTTCTGTCCGCAGTTAGAAGGTAAATCAAGCTTTAGGAATGTGAAACAGCTGTCAGTGTCCGTTTCGGAGAGTGTCCGTAAACGAGAGTTAAATTTATCATTATTTCTATATTATTTCAGTTGGAACATAAAAATCTGTCCGTATATGAGGAGTGTCCGTATCTTGGGGGTGTCCGTAAGGAGAGGTTTCACTGTATAGGCTTAATGTCATAACAGTAAACCGTAAGTAATGCCATTAATTTAAGAGGGTTATTCTTTGAGATATTTCAAACAAAACGGCTTAATACAGTTTTGCTCGTTTTATCTTCCTTTTGGAGACAAAAATTTCCTCGGGATTCAGGAAAACAAAACATTTAGAATATGATCTTCACCCCATGCGGTTCTTATCCCCCGGTTACTCTATAATATGCAGGGTGTTGAAGTAAAAAAAAAAAAAGGCGTGAGTGTTAGTGCCAGGATAAGCTATATAAATATATAAGCAAATAAAGAAGACGGAAATATTAGATGTTGAGAGAGAAATAATACATTAAAACATTGATTCCTAACCTTTTTTAACTGACGACACAATTCACTGAAAGCCCACGATATCGCGACACACTTATTTGTTTTTATTAATGATAACATAATAATAATAATAATAATAATGATAATAATAATAATAATTAATAATAATAATAATAATAATAATAACCAGTGCTTTTCTTCTGGAGAAAAGGTTGTGGAACTCTGTGTAGAATATTATATAGCTTACGGGTAAATGATTACTGCTCACTGCACAGGAATTTTGTCGTTTTTAAACTCCTTTATGCCCAACTAAGACTTAGACATTCTTAGCGCCGGCTTCCGATGGATGATAGCGAACTAACGTTTTTCGTATTCATAAACCAATGTTAGATATATGATATGATATGATATGATATGATATGATATGATATGATATGATATGATATGATATGATATGATATGATATGATATGATATGATATGATATGATATGATATGATATGATATGATATGATATGAATCCTGTACAAGTAACCAGTCGATAGTCGTGGCTAGTTTAGCACGCTTGTAACG
Organism: Periplaneta americana; assembly: GCF_040183065.1. Lineage (NCBI taxonomy): Eukaryota > Metazoa > Arthropoda > Insecta > Blattodea > Blattidae > Periplaneta > Periplaneta americana. The sequence goes on from NC_091118.1 coordinate 53,699,187, forward strand.
CGGGCTAGCGAAATGTCTATGAATAGCACCCTCAGGTCTAAGCGAAATTCAAAGAAAAATTATATTGAAAACATAGTTATTCACACATACTTCGGTTCCATGTTGAAAAATGCAACAAAAATATGCGTTCCGCCAGAGAAAAGCACTGAAAACAACTTCTATGTAGTGTTGGACATCCAGTGTTGTAGACAGGTCGATGTTAACACGCAATAAAAGAAATGATAAAAAAAACAAGCAGCAACTTGAGTGGCATTAGAACAAAGGTATGTGTCAAAAATCCCAACCTACCTATACTGGGTGTACGATAAAAGATTTTTATGATCGTTCTTGAAAACTCATCTATTTAAATTAATGTGAAGTCTGCGCTTTGTAGGTTGCAAAGTGTTTCTCTATACGTGGCCTTACTGTTGACAAACCAACACGTAAATAATCATCACGTAAGTCTGTTCCTTTGTTTATATTTCACAATTTTCATTGTAGAAAATGTTGATTCACACAATTATGACGTTGAAAACGGCAGATCTAAGCGTATTTTTAATCTATTCAGCACCGTCGACTAATTTGACAAAACATTTCCGCTTATAAGGCACTCGAGATTTTGTTTATATTCATCTCCACGCCACGTAAAACCATATTGCAAGTATTAGTCACTATATTTACGAAACGCAGTTCGTTTTGTGACTGGAGAGAATTTTCGCTCACATTATTTGAATTAACCCAGAACTTGATTCAGATTATTTTTTTCGCATTAAAAATTTGTCCATGTTAAAATCTAAATAAAGCACTTTTGATTGTTCTGTAACTACTTGGACTTGTTCTATTACCTTTTTTATATATTGGGATTATTTTCGAAATTTTTAGTTGATCGGGAAATATGCCTTGTTGCAGACAAATATTAATCATATGTGTTAGAGGAATATATAATAATGTGTATAAATAGTGAACAAATTAATATTCCATATTGTAGATTATACAAGAGCAACACAAACTTTTTAATTATGGGGATAAAATTATGTAATAAGCTCCCAATTCAATATTATACTAGATTTTACAATTGATTATTAAATAATCCTTTTTATTCTGTTGCTGAGTTTTTAAATACAAATTTGTATGAAATTGTATTTTAATAAAGAAGTTTAATTGAAATTTAGTTAGTTTTCTTTAATTTAAAAGTTTCAAATTATTTCATGTTTTCATTGTATTTTCATTTTATTAGTGTTTTTAAAAATGTATTTATATGTTTTTCAATGTATTCTGACGAAGCCTAAAACTGTATGTCTAATGGCCAAATAAATTGAATTGATAAAATGATCGCACTATCACCAGCTCACACGTACCATATACTGTATACTGAAAGTGACCAATATATTGTGACGATTGTAAACTCCTCTTGCTTTTATTAGTAGGAAGAGTAAACGAATTACTAAGCATTGTTGCAGTGTTCACTTCCATTCGAATTATCGCAGAAAAGTTAAACTTAGCATTGTTGCAGGTGTTCACGTTTCATTTGTAAAGTCTGTCTCAAATAAAATGTGCCATGTCAAAGACTTCGTTATAAATAAAAAATGCATTGTAAAGAGACTTTCTGGATGGCGTGAAATTTATTTTTCAATTCCAAAATTTCGCGACACACGGTTGGGAACCACTGCATTAAAAAATATAAATAACGAAGAAAAATGTAAAATGAACAGGGAAAGGTAAAACGGTACCTTATAGATACATATAACAGTGATAGCGAAGCGTGTAAATAAGGGTACGTATACGTTGGAGCAACGATAAACGATAAGAGAAATGATCTAGAGACTCTTTGGTATTATCAAAGAATCAAGTGTTCATATCAGAGCAACGAGACCGCGGGAAGCGAACATTTTGATTTATCAGTAGAAGATATTCTATGCATCCACTTAATGAGAGAAGATATATAGAAAGTATCAGCTGCCAAGTTCAAGGTTAATATAACTTAAATACGTACAAAATTAAATCCGTTTCTCATCCCAGAGATAGTATAAATTCGTTGTGTTGTGATTGGTTCTTGTGATCACATAACATAGGACGAATAAATACACAACTGATCAATTTGTCAATATGTAAAATAATTAATTTAATAAGCCGAAATAATAATAAATCGATTAATATTCGGATATATTGATAATCACCGGTATTTATACATATTAATATTATCTTAATCAGAGATCATATGAACGACAAGAGCGAAGAAAATGGAACTTTTGTTTTTCGTCGCTTTTATCGTTACTCAAATACGCACACCTCAATGACAATGCATGCTTCAATTCTCTCTGATATAGCATCGCTGCTTCTTTTATAGTTTATCGTCGCTCCAACGTGTACGTACCCTAACTAGAGATGAGCTTAAACGATATTTTCAAGTATCTGTGACAACTGTGACTGTGACAATTAAATATCTGTGACTTTTATCGGTGATTTTGTCACACCGATATTTTATATCGATACGTAGCATGAATTACACCGATATTTTGTCACACCGATAAAAAAATTAGCAGGAAATATTGAAGAGCAGTGAAATATGAATGCGATTTCTCTATACACACCACTCATCAGTGATTTATATGAGAAAATCCAGCAAAGAAATTATGTACACGTACCATTAACAAATAAACAGCCTACTTACCTAACTGAACAGTAGCATGTCAAAAGTTAACCTCATGTATACCAAGAGGTTATATTATAGATATTGAACCAGTTGATCATTTTTAAATGTAGTTGGGTATGGAGAAATTGAGGTTATATGATTATTCTAATCGTTTTAAAAATTGATTCTTTTTATTGTATATAATATAATGGATAAATTATTTTAAGTCGTGCATTAACATAATATTGAGTCATAGAATAAAAATTAATGAAACATAAGTATTCGGAAAAACATTGGAAAATAATTACAAAACAAAACAGTTGTTCAGACAGGATTTTACACAAGATTAAGTACTGGTAACCAATGGTGTTATTATTTAAATCGTGTAATAACTACATCATTTATAATAAGATGGAGAAACTACCGCCGGATTGCTGTTATTGTATCATGCGCACGCGGAAACCTACGACGTAGAGGAGAAAATATCAGCCACAGAGTACTGAATACGGAGCAGATTTCGATAGCGATATTTTGTCACAGATATTTCGCGTCATCAGTCACAGGTTTATTTTTTTTATTGGGTTATTTTACGACGCTGTATCAACATCTAGGTTATTTAGCGTCTGAATGATATGAAGGTGATAATGCCGGTGAAATGAGTCCGGGGTCCAGCACCGAAAGTTACCCAGCATTTGCTCGTATTGGGTTGAGGGAAAACCCCGGAAAAAACCTCAACCAGGTAACTTGCCCCGACCGGGATTCGAACCCGGGCCACCTGGTTTCACAGCCAGACGCGCTGACCGTTACTCCACAGGTGTGGACTCGCAGGTTTATCTGTGACAAAATATCGGTTTGTGAAATATCGGCCATCTCTAACCGTAACTGAGGAAGTGAAAGAAAGAAAAGATAATGACAGTTGGAAGAGTGTTGAAAGTGTTGTTACTAGTGTATGAGGGCCACGGTTTGTCGATCCCTGCATCGCTTCCTATAAATAGTAAACTTGGTCATGCCCTTACACCACTCTTACTCAGAAAAATTTGGGAGATTTCCAAGATCAAGATATCATCAGGTACAGGAGGGTGTAAAACGCATTAGTCTGTGGTATATGTGGGGAATTCAGCTGCTGACGGCGAAATTCCGTCAATTCTTTTCACGGACAATAGACTGGGCCACTTGAATTATTTATTTCATGCAAATGTAAATACTCAGCACTCAACAACCTCACACTTCTTGTTACAAGGTTCGAATCTGCCGTCGGCAGTTATCGTTCTTGCTGCCACCTATCTAAGACTTCTTAAACCTGTAACTTCCAAACTATACCGGTTCTCTCAAGCTGTTGTTATTGTTTCAGTTATCCACTTTATCTTCCTTTTTTGAATTACAGTACAGATACACTGTTTAGAGACGATTGCATTATAATTGTGGTTCTTTAGTTGCATTTCTTTTGAACTGCAGAGACTATATTGGACTAATAATATGATAATTATAATTGTAACTCTTGTGTTCATATCATTTATATCGATCTTAAAGCTTTTACGAACACTTACAGATACAAATCATGCACAACATGGCCCGTCGAAACGCTGTGTAATTTGAAAATGGGTCATAGTCCTGCCATCTATTTGCAATGTGCGAAACCCGTATCACGTAAGTGAAATGGGTACTGAGTATGCATCGAATACATAGTACATAGACTAAAAACATATCCATCTTAAAGGTGATAAAATATTTTAATCGCTCCATACAGAAAGGGCTTTAGTCCATTAGACCTAGTTTTGAGAACACTAAAGAAAACATTCTGTAAATGCCTACTCTATTCCTTTCTGCATAGAACTCAGAGCCTGACGCTTCAGTTTCTATCTTTCCAAGCATTGGACTGAATACCTTTCTGCACAGGCCGATGGAGCCACCCATAAAGATATGATTTCCATCTATATCTCGTTTTTTTAAATTTGTGACTGAAGCCCTTTCTGTATGGATCGATTCTTTATTGTAATTTAACGTCTTTGTACTGTATAACAGTGATTTCATTTGTACTTCAGTCCACGAAATATATATATATATATATATATATATATATATATATATATATATATATATATACATATTTTTTATTTTATTTTATTGGGTTATTTTACGACGCTGTATCAACATCTAGGTTATTTAGCGTCTGAGTGATATGAAGGTGATAATGCCGGTGAAATGAGTCCGGGGTCCAACACCGAAAGTTACCCAGCCTATGCTCGTATTGGGTTGAGGGAAAACCCCGGAAAAAACCTCAACCAGACAACTTGCCCCGACCGGGATTCGATCCCGGGCCACCTGGTTTCGCGGCCAGACGCGCTGACCGTTACTCCACAGGTGTGGACTATATATATATATATATATATATATATATATATATATATATAAAATAATAATAGAATTACTTGTTCAAATTTGTTCCAAATTTGTTTATACAGTGTTTACAGAAGTACTTCAAAATCTATGAAAGAACATACATACTAGAGATTGTAAATACTACAAAACATACTTTTCTTTTTTTGTGACGAAAAAAGTAATTCGCAGGTGCTCGTGTAAAGAGGGTTAAGTCAAATTGTAAGGTATGTAAACTTCTCTCCTTCGGTACTGAACAAAACCCCTTTGTCACAAAATATGGAGCACTGTAACTGCATCATGGATGGAAGAATGACTTAACCCCTTTAACACAAGGAAAAAGTAATTGTGGATAGTTCAAATCTGTACTTATTCCCGTTTAGCCAAATCAACTTAACCCCCTTTACACAAGCACCCGCGAATTAGAATAATAGTAGGTGCCAAATCTGGGGAATCATGTAGGACTATTTTCAAAAGACTACTAATAAAGCCCATGGCTTGTCAGTATAGTTTTTCATTAATAATCTTCTTCGTATTTAATCGTGAAAACTTTGTAACTAATTCAACAGTTCATAGCATAAATACGCGTAAAAATGACTTTCATACTCCATCGGCAAGTCTGTCGTGCTATCAAAAAGGAGTGCGTTATATAGCAGTAAAAATTTTTAATAGTCTCCCTGTCGATATAAAAAATGAAACTCAAAACATAAGAGTATTTAAGACCAAATTAAAGAAGTACCTAATTTCTCACGCCCTCTATTCTGTAGGTGAATTCATGACATTCAACAACGCTTCATGAAATTGATCCTAAAACTTTGTGTTGTACTAATAGACTATATTGTAAACCTCTTCTGTCTGTATTTCAACTAGACTATGACTATAAATTAAGACTTTATAGTAGTATTAAGTTTTTTGACTTGTTCCATAGTCTAGCTGTGAAGCAATGTATGAATACCATGTAATGTTAATAAATACAATACAATAATACAAAGGATTGACTGATATTATATGGTTTTATCCATTGATCCTTTGGCCAAGCTTACGATGGCCCGGCTAACTGCTACATAAAAATTGGCAACCCTGATGAATTGGCAAGGTCTGAGATGCAAAGGCATTTCACAGTGTGTGGTGGGCGTTAATCTCTGAGGAACCGCACATAGGCAATGAAGCCAGTTCACAAGATGTGTCGTCTACGGGAATGTTGTAGTAATGCGTTGATCAGAGAGTCATTTCACAGGCAATGCCATTTACGACTAATATTGCATTTTTTTTTAGTATTGTGTGCTGACGACATATCATATGAGGAAGTCTTATGTACAGATACGAAAATAAAATTTGGAGTGAGTATTGATGGGAGTACATCTGTATGTAGGTAACAATTTCCCACAACTGTACACAATATAATGTGCGCAGTGTGTAGTAAGCGAAACTTATAGGCCTACAATAAGGAACTTCCAAATTTTATTTTCGAATCTGTAGGGTTGCAATATTGAATACAGAAAAATAGCTTTCGAAACACTTTATAGCCTACTGTCCACTCAGAATTCTAGCATTGTTCGGAAATGATAGAGTATTATACTTCGTGTAGTATTCTTATCTATAAATTTATTCAGATATGGAAATAAGTAATCAAGTAAGGAGAATAGCTGCGAATATACTGAATAAGCAGTCGCGGACAGCCGATAAGGGGTGATCCTCCAGGTTGGGGGTTGGGCGACGGATTAACGTGCTATCACCATGAAATATAGCTTGCTACGAAACCCCAACATAAGCCTCGGAATGGGACTGATTCGATGGCACGACCACGGCCACAAACTATTACGCAAAACACGGGAATTGTACTGGACACAAATAAAGAGATAGGTTTGAAAGTAAATCCCGAAAATACAAAATATATGATTATGTCTCGTGACCAGAACTTAATATGAAATGAAAATATAAAAATTGTAAATAGGTCTATATACTTTGAAAAGATGGAAAAATTCAGATATTTCGGAGCTACAGTAATAAATATAACAGGCACTCGGGAGAATGTTAAGTGTAATGTTTTATTTAACGACGTTCGCAACTGCAGAGGTTATATCAGCGTCGCCGGATGTGCCGGAATTTTGTCCCGCAGGAGTTCTTTTACATGCCAATAAATCTACTGACATGAGCCTGTCGTATTTAAGCACACTTAAATGTCATCAACCTGGCCCGGGATCCAACCCGCAACCTTGGGCATGGAAGGCCAGCGCTATACCAACTCGCCAACCAAGTCGACCACTCGGGAGAAAATTAAACGCAGAAGAAATATGTCATCCAGTCTGCTCTGAAAATAGCTGAAAGTTAGAATTTATAATACATGTACGGTTTTGAAACTTGGACTCTCACTTAAAGAGAGGAACAGAGACTAAGTGTGTTCGAGAATAAGATAATTCGGAAAATATTTGAGGCTAAGAGGGATGAAGTTACAGGAGAATGGAGAAAGTTACACAACGCAGAATTGCACGCATTGTATTCTTCATCTGACATAATTAGGACAATAAATCCAGACGTTTGAGATGGGCAGGGCATGTAGCACGTATGTAGCATGTAGAAAAGCATTAGAATGATAGTTGGGAGGCTAGAAGAGAAAAAGACCTTTGGGGTTGCCGAGACGTACATGGGAGGATAATATTAAAATGGATTTGAGGGAGATAGGATATGATGGTAGGAACTGGATTAATCTTGCTCAGGACAGGAACCGATGGCGGGCTTATGTGAGGGCGGCAATGAACCTTCGAGTTCTCTAAAAGCCATTTGTAAGTAAGTAAAATTAAATAAGTAAAAATGGCCTGGATTTAATATTTAAATAATTTTGTAAGGAAGTTAACAAGCTTATCTCATGAGAATGATACTGCAAAAGTACAGTAGTTAGAAAGCAAATTTAAGTTGAGAATTTTTTTTTTCGTACTGCGTTAAACGAATGGGTAGAAATTTATTAAAATTCAGTTCACAGAAAAGTAAATGCAGCACTGAGTCGTAGTGACTCCATTCCAATAATGAAGTAAAATAAAATAATGCATAGACAGAACCATTTCACGAAGTGTGCAGTCAGTGCATAATACTGCGAAAACGCCTATGAAATAAACAGTAATCGACGTCAAGGTAGGTCAAGAAGCCAATTCGTAAAGTCTTTTTGTAAGAAAATGTTTAAGGACATGCGAAATATGAAGTTGTTTCTAAATGTGTATCGTCAGATATTATAATGCCAATAAAACCGTTTTATATATTGTTCAATCCGAAGGTGAATGTTACACCAAAATAAAGAAACGAAGTTATTTCAAAACAAATGTTGACAGCTGCTAATACTGGAATATTGCATACTCAATAATGTCAACTCAGAAGCTGTCTCTTGGCGAACAGTACTGTAAACAACTTACTCCTCCCACAAGATACAGCATCTGCGTATATACAAGATAGTCCATAAGTCTTATCTTGTGTGAGTGGCATTAAAATTGTTAGACAACAAGTATTCCTGAGAAATTTTAATATTTGTACTGCGTTACAAAACTGAGAGGAAATATATTTAAAAAAAGACCTGAATTCACAGGATGTAAGGTAGAATGCAGTTCACTACATTCTGATAATGCAGCAAATGCTGCAATATAAGACATATAGCAGAATAACTTCCTTAATCTTGGCTTGAGAAGGAAGTGAATTTCACAAGCTGTATCTTTTCTATAAAATATTTTAAGAAAGTCTAGGCAAATGCCGGGTAATCTTTTGGCGAATCCTCGGACCTAACCTCATCTCACTACATCTCGCCAAAATATTGTAACAAATTGGAGAAAATTGTGAAAATTGTAGGAATTACTGAGTTGTAAAACTGTAAAAATTGTAAAATATTGTAAAATTTGTAAAAATTGTAATTGTAATATTGTAAAATTTTGACTTGTTCCACATCTTAAAGCTTCATTGCTCATGTAAGATCTATGGAATATAATGAATGAATGAATGAATGAATGAATGAATGAATAAAGCTTCATTGCTCATGTAAGATCTATGGAATATAATGAATGAATGAATGAATAAAGCTTCATTGCTCATGTAAGATCTATGGAATATAATGAATGATTGAATGAATAAAGCTTCATTGCTCATGTAAGATCTATGGAATATAATGAATGAATGAATAAAGGTTCATTGCTCATGTAAGATCTATGGAATATAATGAATGAATGAATAAAGCTTCATTGCTCATGTAAGATCTATGGAATATAATGAATGAATGAATGAATAAAGCTTCATTGCTCATGTAAGATCTACGGAATATAATGAATGAATGAATGAATAAAGCTTCATTGCTCATGTAAGATCTATGGAATATAATGAATGAATGAATAAAGCTTCATTGCTCATGTAAGATCTATGGAATATAATGAATGAATGAATAAATCTTCATTGCTCATATAAGATCTATGGAATATAATGAATGAATGAATAAAGCTTCATTGCTCATGTAAGATCTATGGAATATAATGAATGAATGAATAAAGCTTCATTGCTCATGTAAGATCTATGGAATATAATGAATGAATGAATAAAGCTTCATTGCTCATGTAAGATCTATGGAATATAATGAATGAATGAATAAAGCTTCATTGCTCATGTAAGATCTATGGAATATAATGACTGAATGAATGAATAAAGCTTCATTGCTCATGTAAGATCTATGGAATATAATGAATGAATGAATGAATAAAGCTTCATTGCTCATGTAAGATCTATTGAATATAATGAATGAATGAATGAATGAATGAATGAATGAATGAATGAATGTATGTATGAATGAATGAATGAATGAATGAATGAATGAATGAATGAATGAAGTAACAGATAATTCTGTTGAGAACTTACAAATGGCTTTTAAGGAATCTGGAGGTTCATTGCCGCCATCGGTCCCTATCCTGAGCAAGATTAATTCAGTCCCTAGCCTCATATTCCATCTCCCTCAAATTCATTTTAATATCATTCTCCCATCTACGTCTCACCTTCCCAAAGGTTTTTCTCCTCAGGTCTTCCAACTAACACTCTCTTTGCATTTCTGGATTCAGTCATATGTACTATATGCCTTTCCCATCTTAAACGTGTGAATTTAATGTTCCTATTTATGTTAGGTGAAGAATACAATGCGTGCAGTTTTGCGTTACGTAACTTTCTCCTTTTTCCTGTAACTTTATCCCTCTTAACCCCAAATATTTTCCTAAACACCTTATTCTCGAACACACTTAATACCCTTAGTCCAAGTTTCACAACCATACAACCGATTATTCACAGAACAAAGTTATCAAAAACCGAATTTTTTTATATTTAATTAATTTATTGAACCTGGTAGAGATAAGGCCATCAGGCCTTCTCTTCCTCTCTACCAGGGGATTGCAACTACAATATTAAGAATAGAATTACAATTATAATTACAATGAATAAATTTATTTTATTTTTTTTTTATTTATCAGAGCTTCCTCAAATTAGAGGCTGCCATTAGACAAAGCATACAAAACAATACAAGAACAAAATAGAAGATGAAAGCTAAAATAGTAAGAAAAATCAAAGTACTAAAGGATTAACTGATTACTAGACAGTTTATTGTAGAAGTTAAGAACAAAGAAATATATATTTTTTTACTTAAGTAAAAATTAAACCTACTGTACGCAGTAAGGAAATGCTTGATAAGTTTGTTTTTGAACACTGTTAAATTCCGACAGTCTCTGATGTCACTGGGTAGGGTATTCCACAAGCGCGATAGCGAGATTGTGTATGATGATGGATACGATAATGTCTTATATCTTGGTATGGCTAGTATGCGGCTATTTTGCGTGCGTGTGAAGAGATTGTGATAAGATGGCAGGTAACTGAAGCGGGAGGCAAGATAGGTAGGTGTAGAAGTGAGAAGAACTTGGAAAAGGAGAACCAGGAAATGAAAATTTCTACATTCGTTAAGCCGTAGCCAGTTTAGAGTTTGGAAGGATGGGGTAATGTGGTCAGCGCGACGGACATCGCAGACGAAGCGAACACATGATTATGAACACGTTGTAATCTTTGCGACTGGTTGACATTGAGATCAGTCAGCATAAATCACAATAATCAAATTAATGTAAGAAGACATGTTAATGCAACAAAACGAGGAATTAGAAGATCAACATCTTATTTAAAAGATTCGCAATGACATTGAAATGTGAATAAAATTCATTTAGGCATCTGCTTCTACGAAGAACTTAGTGAACCACTCTCGTGATCAAGTTTAACTAACCGGATGCGTCCTCCGAGGTTATGTTCGGGCGTGGATTGGATTAAGTTGATTATTTCATTAGAAATTTTCCGAGGTTTTCTCCAACTGTAAGGCGAATGTCATATGTCATTTACATTGTATTATGATTATATACTTCAGTGTTTGCGTGTGTGTGTGTGTGTGTGTGTGTGTGTGTGTGTGTGTGCTGTTTTTTTAAATTTATAGTGTTTTTCTGTATCGCAGTTTTACTCATGGTTGAATGTTAGAAAAGGCCATATGGTCTTAACTCTGCCAGGTTAAATAAATTATTATTATTATTATTATTATTATTATTATTATTATTATTATTATTATTATTATTATTATTATTATTATTAGACGTTCTACTAGACATTTTAAATTGAAAAAAATTCGAAACAACCATTAGACAAGAAATGGGAGTTAATAGTACATTATTAGATTTCGTTAGCTACAAGCAATTAGAATGGTATGGCCACGTACGTAGAATACCAGAAACAAGATTGTCCAGACAAGATTCCTCCAAGAAGAGGAAAGAGAGGAAGACTAAGAAAAATCTGGATGGACGATATAAAAAAGTGGAATGAAGGAGAGAGACTTGGAAGAACGGGATTGGGTGGCAAGAGAAGAATGGAGGAAGAAGATTGGAATTTAAACACTTTGGATACAGGAGGATGTAGTTTACATTGTAACCCTGTTAATAAATTATTATTATTATTATTATTATTATTATTATTATTATTATTATTATTATTATTATTATTATTATTATTATATAGAATGCTCTCATGGTAAGTACTGATTCTCATTTCTCTCGATGTCAAAATTTCACCATAGTTGCTACAGCATCGATAAATAACCGTTACATTTTTCAAAATAGAGTAGAAATGTTCTCCGGATCCTCAGGACTGAGTAATATAAAATACAAACACTTCAGTTAAACCTAACACACTCCGCTCATTTCAGCGGCGACTGGTTGTGAAATAAGCTTGACCGGTCCGATATTTCCTTTTGAACATGACTTCATTTATCTTTCTCGGCTACTGATCTGCCCTATAATCAAAGAGGAGGAGGTCAACAATTATTTGAGGGTTGCCCCTGAACTAGGATACATATACATAATAAAAAATGTCGACTCAGTATATGAAATATTGCGCCATTATCTTGTATGGCATGACTGCAGCATCTGCCGCTCGGCGCACCTTACGTCTTAATACAAATTCAATGGTCGCCATAGTAACACCACGATTGTACAAATTAAAATAAAATTAATATCTAAAATCCATACATAATAAAATGAAACACGTATAAATGTAATAGAAATGCGTTAACAGGTAAATAGGCCCAAAAATGACGAGAATAAACCACAGCTCAGAAGAAATTTTTGTATGAACACTTACTTTTTTATTTTTTTTTCATCTCTCCCTCCTTTTAATGTTTTTTTTTTTTTACTTTCTCTTCTCTTTCTATTTTTATTTTTCTCTTATCTTCTTTTCCTACGAGAAATTTTATTCTTCTTATTGCTATTTTCTACACAATTTCTTTCCGATTTTTCAATTTATACATCCATGTCTCTCTCATCTATTATTTATTGTCTTTTTCACGTTTTCATGTTAATGACAAATGAAGGTATTTATTTACGAAATTAACGTGATGTAGATCTAGTCACTACGGATATAAATTAAAATCATATTAATTATTCTATAAAACTTAACTTTTTTGTATTTACTATACTTACTCTGGTCGCTTTGGATTCTATAATGCTATCAGCATATTCAAATAGTTTGTATATTATGCTTTTAAGTATTTAAGAGTGCATTGTTTTTCTTTCATTATTTTTAGTTCGCTTGCATGACTTAGGTTTCTTAGGTTTGGTTTCCACGGCCTAAAGTAAGTTTATTTAGGTGATTTTTTGTTTAAGTAAGGTTTGGTTTCTTGCGGTTAGTTTTTGGTTTAAGTTAGGATTATTTTGTCTCACTAATTTCAGTTTGATATTTACTTTAGGCTAAGTTTGACTTTTTGAGGCTAGTTTTAGTAGTTTATGTTTACATTACATTTTTCGCTTAGGTTATTTCAGCTTTTTTCAGACTACTCTGAATTTCTTTATGAGATTTTTGGTTTAGATTAGGTTTAGTCTTTCCAGCGCAATTTCAGTTTCTTTACATGAATTTGCTTTAGGTTACATTTGATTTCTTTAGATCAATTTCAGTTAATTTTTTATAATTTTAGGTTTCTGTTACCTTTTGGTTTCTCAAGCTAGTTGTAATTTGTTTACACGAATTTATTTTGGTTTGCTTATATTAGTGCAATTTTATGTTACAGATCAGGATTTCCTCTACCATTCTGCGCCTGTAACCTCATTTTTCATCTGTCTTCGTGGCTCTGGGGTTTAAATGTTGGACTACTGTTTCGGTTTATGGGGAGCGTCGAATCCTATAAGCTTCAATGGTAAGTACGTTTACCCTTTCATAATAAGTGTTTTATTAGCTGCAATGTGACAGTTGGCATAGACAAGAGAGAAGAAGAAAATGTAAAATGAAGAATACAAAGATAAAGATGTGGGGTGAAGGGATGATTCAAATACAGAGCCAGCCATTGAGCAACCTTAGTTCTTTTTAATTGTCTCGTAAGTGCTGTATGCACGCTGTTGCTGTCAGAGATCAACGGCCGAAGTTGTCCGGATTCTAGTCTTTTAACAATATTTACCAGCTTTTGGATTGTCTTATAAGTTGTACGATTTTCTTAGATAGGCCTATTTGTAATTTTATACAAATTCCCATGTCACAGTTCTTATATTGTATCCTTTTCTGTTTGTTGAAGGTTAAAGAATTTATGAATAAACTTGCTGTAATATAGCTAGGATCTTCACAACTCTCGGTTAAATGCATGATATGCTTTTATTATAATGATTAGCAACCTTTCCCTTATAAATAAAATTTTCTTGTGGAGAACGAATTCTGAAGGTGCCTTTCGAGGTTCGTGACCTCAGAAACCAAGGGGAAAGATATGAATTTTATCTTTGTTACATTCAAGGCCCATTTTCTGTGTTCTATTTTCTCAAGGACTACAGCCATATTAGTTTTGAAAATTAATTGGTATAGTTATATTTTATCTCCAAATCGTTTATGCAAAGGGTTTCTGAATTCGATGGAGGTTCTGTAGACATTTTTAAAGATAATTTAATTCTGTATTCCGCTCTATTTCTGAAAAATAGAATTTGATACATTTTGAAAGACAATTTTAGTGTAGGCATCTTTAAATCATACATTTTTTCCTGAAGAATTTTTCGCTTTAATATATAATTACGTCACTAGTAAGCAATTTGTTTAGTGTAATGATTAATCACAAATAATCCCAATGAAAGAAGTGAAATGGTAGGATAAACAATTGCAAGGCATGTAATGGCACGTCCTTGTAAGGAAATTTGGGGTTTTCAAGAAGAGTCTACGTGAACACCGTTCTTCGCCTTTCCGTTCAAGAAACTTCAAGTATTTTGAAGGAAAAAAAGTGAAAATGGACGTAACCTAACAGATACCACATAAGAGAGAGGAATTTCGCAAGTACGATCAGTAGTATGATTGAACAGCAGTAGGACAGGGTCGTCGAAGATGTTAAAAGTCTGGACAGGGTGAGTTTTGAGAGGGAGACGTCGTTATCCTGGCTAGCCCTTTGCACTAGATTAGTGACGAACGAGTAAGTTCGACCAGAAGTTCCCAAGACGTCACACGAAAGCAAAGCATCTGGTTTTGAAGACTTTAATTTGGAAAATTCCGGACTTTATTTGGAAAATTCCGGACTTAATGATGTAGAGTGTGTAGGTTCGTGGTCCATTTCATCTAGGACTCATCCCGATATTTGTATTAACGCCCTAGGAAAGCCACAGGGAATCAAGCGCAGGATGAGTTTTCTCAATTTACGCGACTAACCAATTGAATATAAAATGAGTGTATTAAAACATGACCTGATTGATGCTTAGTGATTGGAGTGGGTCATGTTTGGTCTCCTCATTCTGAGTATAAGTGATGGCAATATCCTTTGCGCTGAATGCGGCCTAGCTAGGAAACTGAGTCCAGCCCAGTCAACCAATCCGGAATCTAGGGAATAGTGTATGTGACAATGTAGGATAGTATCCTTGGTGTGTATTTAGTAACCCAGAATATATTTCATCATGAAATGGAAATTAGGGATGTTGCAGGAAGAAAATGAGTTGGTATTGGGTCCTGATCCAGAAACTTGATAGGTAATAGTTCTTCTCCCTTCCCTCATAAAGCAGATATAACTAATTTTATGTCATACCGTAGAAGAATTTCACTTATTTTTAGTTCATTATTGCCTTATGCCTTTACTGATATTGAATAGCTACATATTCTCTTTCACAGATTTATTTAAATTATTCTCCATTTCCTCCTAAAATTTATTTTACTCCCTCTCTAACGCCTAGATTTCATTATCCTTGTAGTTTATCATTTATTTGATTACAAATTCTCCATATAATATGCTTGATTTCTCAAATGAAAATATAATTTTCATCACATTTATGAATAACGGAATTGTTTACTCCTAAAGTAGATCTAATTTTAGTCTCCTGTCGGATTTTATTTGATTTGGTATAAGTTGTGTACTGTGAATTACATAATTATCTTAAGATTCTTCATAGAAAATATAAAAAAACTAGTGTACTTTTCCATAAAATACAAATATTTATAGATCTACTGTCCAATATGTACTCTTCACTGCGTGCACCGAACAAAGATGTGAGCTTCCAATCCAAAAATTAATACAATAAATGACATGACATATACTTACATCACCTCATGAAGAAGATTAATTTGTCGATTGTAAGTGAAAGTGCTTCTTTTTGCGCTTTAGATTGTTTATGTTAATAGGCCTATTTTTTACAAAAAATCAGAACAAACAGGTTATAATTAAGAAATTACCACACTGTATTTTTAATGTATTAATGATAGAGACCATCCTTTTGCCGCTTGTATGACAGTGTACTTCCTGTCTCGAAACTGTTAACACAAAATTAATACACGCTGTATGTAATAAGAGGGAGATAATTATATATTCACTATAACGTGATCATATTCTTACGCTTATTTTTCTGTTTTCTGTATAAAACAAAATTTCGTTTTTCCTTTTAGTCCAGTGATGATGAAGACCATCTGCTATCCATTGAAGTCAATGGAACTATTTATAATTCAACATTTTCGACTAAAATTGTGTAATTATTACTGCATGAGTTAAAAGAAAACTCTGATCTCTAAACTAATAACAGAAAATCAATACATGCTGTATATAACAAGGTTAATTAGTTGTACATGATATTATCATGCAAAACATACTTATCTTGTTTAAAATACTTAAAGTAAAATGTAAACGCAATGTATATCACAGCAGGTAAGAGAGTCGTTATTCATTTAATTCTCTGTTGTTGGAGATTCCTCTGCTACTCGTGGGAATCTGTGCTCTTAAGTCAACTAGTCCGTTCATAATTCCAACAAAACTAAAAGTCTCCTAATTGTGATGCCATAAAGAACAGAAAACATGTGTCCGAAAGCTCTTAAAAGAAAATTAATACCCACCGTATAAAGAATAATAATTATTGTGCAATATGTCATAATCCGATATATAATTTTCGGTTTAAAGTAGTTCATATAAAATATAAACACACTGTATATCACAATGCAGAAACATTTGTTCGTCTTTTTATTCAATTGTCGATGGAGACCCTTCTGCTTCGCTGTAGATACTTGTGCTGGGGAGTCAACGCATCCATTCATAATTCAACGTTTCTAAGGAAAATCATGTAATTATTACGTCATAAAGAAAAGAAAACATGGGCCCAGGAGTTATGTGACACGAAGCCTTGTTGTGTATATATTATGTTGTTGGTGGAGAAGAAGAGAAGAAGGGCATCTCATTAACCGCAAGGTGTGTAAACATGAGTTTTCAATGTACCACAGCATAAACTTGTAATTTAAAGCCCGACACAATTGGAAATGCATTTCATTCCACTCTCTTAGGTTTCATGGATGGTCGTACACTGCATTCATATGACGATTTATAATATTATTCTACGTAAAGTACTAGGTTCATTGACTTCTTTCTTCCTCAACAGATATCGAGTTTTCATCTCGCTCTAGGTAAGCTTGCCAGGTATCACGTTTATCCCACAAGCTTTTCGTTTTTTCCTTATATTATATGACTTCCGTTTTTCTTTTGCCCGTAAGACTATTTCTACATTTATTCTGGTCCATGTACATTGCAGGATCTTATTTTAAAAGTCTCGGAATATTATATTTACAGTGACATAACATATGCTATATAGATGACAATGTTACTTTTTTTTTATAGTTTCGTTAGTTTTTGTAAGTTTTATGCCTGCAGATTTATCTTCACAAAACGCAATAATTTTACAGAAAATAATCAAAGTTTTTCATCGAGTCAAGAAATAAATTATTAGATATATGAAAATGAAGTTGATATATTGTGAACCTTGATGAACTATGTGAGGAATTTTGTGAGAGCTGAGTTGGCTTATCAGAACGTAATCATTATCAAGATAGTGATGTTAGTAAGTGGCTTTATATTTTTCTAAAATTTTATTTGTTCTTAACTTCTACAATAAACTGTCTAGCTTTTATTAATCAGTTAATCTTTTAGTACTTTGATTTTTATTGTATTTGTAAATTTAATATTAATTGTAATTTTTATTTATTTATACAAACGATAACAGGTCCCTGTATTAACAGGCTGCCACAAAGACAGAGCATATTGAGCAATAGGCAGTTCAAAGTATAAATAATATACATATGTTTAAGTTTAATGGAGTCACACAACAATGACAAAAATGACTGAATAAATAATTAGGTACTAATTAATTATTTGAAGATCACTGTTGACCGTAGAGATGGTTGCGGAGAAGAATTATGGATCCTCTCAGAGCTGCAAGAACGATGTCATCAATTGCCTTCCTCTGTAGGCCGAAACGTTGCCAGGTTTGGAAGAAGAAACCGGGAATAGTTCCGCACGCTCCAACCATAAGGCCTATTACTTGTAAATTGTATTCTTAATATTGTAGTTGCAATCCCCTGGTAGAGGGGAAGAGAAGGCCTAATGGCCTTATATCTACCAGGTTAAATAAATAAATAAATAAATAAATAAATAAATAAATAAATAAATAAATAAATATGTAAGTAAATAAATAAATAAGTAAATAAATAAATTGTTCAATCATAAATAAAGTCATAATTAAGGTTTGTTCTAGCATTCCAACTTCTAATGCCTTTGTAGAGCTGATCAAAGCTGAACTACAAAATTGTACTCAATTTGTCTTTGAAAGCAGGATGAAACAATTTGAAAGCAGCTAAATCTTTGGAGAAATACCAGAAAGAGTAAGTTAAATGTAAAATATATAAACAACAATGTTCTATTCAGTGTAATAAAATAAAAATAACCTGGTAAATCTTCCGTTTTTTTTTCTGACAAAAATCTGGCAACCCTGCTCTAGGTGTTTAAATATCATTGAATTCTTCGAGCTTTTACGTGCAAAATATTGAATGTCTGTTTTGACTGCAACAATAACATGAGTTTGTACCAATTTCTATTCGGTTTTTCGTTGCATAGTACATTTTTTTCTCTTTTTTAGACTCTCATTAAGTAGAGTTTTTGGATATACCGCCCTGAATTGAAGTGATTGTTAATTAAGAAACTATGAACAGTGTTGTCCCGTGCCGTGGCGTCGTGGTCTAAGACATCCTGCCTAGGACTCGCGTTACGGAATGCGCGCTGGTTCGAGTCCTCGTGGGGGAAGAAATTTTTCTCATGACATTTCGGCCAGTGTATGGGACCGGTGTCCACCCAGCATCGTGATGTACTTGGGAAGCTACGATAGGTAGCAAAATCCGGTTGCGCAAACCAGCTATAACGGCTGGGAGGCTCATCGTGCTAACCACACGATACCTCCATTCTGGTTGGATGATCGTCCACTTCTGTTTCGGCATGTGGCCGTGAGGTCATCAGCCGGCTGGTAGGACTTGGCCCTTCATGGCCTGTAGCGCCACGGATTATGAATACTGTTTGGTTATTATCACTGTTGTATATAGGCCTCTACTTGGACAATGCTGACTGTTAGTGGAAGCAACATTTACATACATTAAATATAGCCTATATATATAATATATACAGGAATTTCATTTCAAACCTTCCCAGTCTGAATAAATAATTCTTTAAATTGAATTCAATTTAAACAAAAACACATCAATTTAGATATTGAGGGGGAAGTCTGAAACCAGGTTCAATTGCATTTTAGATTTCACCCCCACCTCCAGCCGCTCCCTATAGAAATTTCAAATGGCACCCCTATATTTTTTTTAAATATGAAACAGCATTGAATTTTTTATACGCCTCATTCATTTATTTCACATCTATTTTATATCGTTGCTTGAAAACCTCGTTTGTTGTTACTGTTCATTAGAGCTGAAGCTACAAATACCGTTGAACATTTCTTGTAATAGTTGTGTTCGTGTATTAAATTATTGTAAAATGGTGTAGTATTCATTGCAGCAAGATTGACAACTCAATTGTTTCTAATCGCTTTGTAGATTATACTGTATGGCCGGTTTAGATGGCCGTGAAATCGTGAACATTAATAAAACAGGCTGCCATTCCAGAGATACTTACTTCTTAAAGGTTCTGAGTATAGACGGCCATGACATTGTGATCTTATAACTCTAAATATTTATTTAATGTAAATTTGTGCTATCGTAGAAAAAATATGTGACACACATTCATAAAGTCATCTTTTTGGCACGAGTATAAAATTTGTGAAACAAAGCGAAATTGTCTCATAAATAACTATTACGAACTACGCATAATTGAAAAATACTACTAATAAAATTTAATAATTTTCTTCTTCTGCTAAACCACAGTTGGCCACGAGGGTCCAGAACAGAAATTAATTGTACAATAATGATGTAGTTTAAACAATGGATTTAACCGTTATAATAATAAATTAGATTAATAAAACTTTCTATTTCAGAAAATGATACATAATATGGAATATTATCAAATTTTATGTAAACAAGAATAGTTTAAAATATTAATTAATTCGAAAAAGTATTAATGGTTGTGAAGAATCCCTAAGGAATCTTTTATAACATCAGTAGTTACTTCTCGCAAGAATTTACCATGGAACCTACATTCCATTAAGATTTTATGTACAAATTGTGTAACACCTCGCCTGGCTCCAAACAATAAATCGTATATTTTTCAGCAAAGGTGTGTTATATTTTGTGCTTAGATAGGGAAAACAGTCTCCGCATATTTTTCTCTTCTCTTGATCTGCTTCTTCATCTTGCGTTATTTTATCAAATCTTATAGTCTTATAGTCTTATACTCAAGCCATAATTATTGGACATAAGCGTTTAGTTAACTCCCTTAATAACAGTAATCTTTCAGTTGTTGCCCTTAACAACACGCTAATCCCTTATTCATCTGTCGTAAAAAAATCTTGGCTTCTTTTTTGATAATAATCTAAGTTGGAATTTTCAAGTTAAAGAAACGATAAAAAAAATCTGTTCCTCCATTCACTGTTTGAGTCGCTTGAGAAACTTCTTGCCCCAGCAACTAAAACTTACCCTAGTACAAACCCTAGTAATGCCGCACTTCGATTATTGTGACGTTTTGTTAAGTGACCTAAGTTCTGAACTGTCAGTCAAGTTACAGCGAGCTCAGAATATGTGCGTCAGATACGTGTGCAACATCCGACGACATGATCACATATCACCGTCCTTCGCAAGTCTCTCGTGGCTCCGACTTAAAGAACGTAGAACTTTACACACTTTGTCTTTATTCTTTCGAATTCTGCACACCTCAACACCAAATTACCTTTCTTCTCGTTTCTCTTATCTATACTCTAACCACGACGTAAATACCAGATCACTTATCTGTGGCTCGCTAAGTATACCTCTTCATAGAACATCTTGTTATTCATCATCTTTTACAATATCCACCTCGCGTCAATGGAATTCCTTGTCACAAAGTATTAGGGGCTGCAAGACAACAAACACCTTTAAGAACAGCTTAAAAGATAACCTTATTAGCATTTCACTCCAATCATACTGATTTAAAATATCACTCACTACATTGTTACTTTTTTCTTTAGACATCATCCTGATTGTGCTGTATTTTAATTGTCTCATAATAATCTCTTTCTATTATCTAATATTATTTGAAATATATTGACATTCTATGTATTTTAGTTTAATTCTGCTACACAGTTTATTTCAGTGTTTAATTAATAGTTCATAGTATTTTGTTGTTTAATTTGTAAATAACTCTTGTATACATATAACTCTCATCTAAATCAAATTGTTAAATTCTTTGTAAGTTCATGCATATGTATATACACTTTTTGCTGGTTGAGTGGAAGAGAAGGCCTTACGGCCTTAACTCTGCCAGCTAAAATAAATCATTATTATTATTATTATTATTATTATTATTATTATTATTATTATTATTATTATTATTATTATTATTATAGTTGGATCAAGAACATAGGCCTTCTGAAGTTCTGTATCAATTGCAACGATATCAACCCTTCTCTTGTGGATTCATTAGTTGATATACAATGTACAGTTTCCCTAGAAAAGGATGAGACGATTGAATATTCCTAAGTCTCAGATGAAAGACACTGCGCATGATCAGAGACCAGAGCACTGATACACAAGATAACGAATATTGAGTTACTTAAATTCAGGCTATTTGGTTTCTTACTAGCATCGTTCCGAAATCCACTTCAAAAACTGCAAAAATATGATAATATTACGTAAATAAAAGATAAATATATACATAAATCGTGTAGTTAAATCGACCATGGACCTTCATGACTAGATCGACACTCCGCACAGAAAGGAAAGCTTTCGTGTCGTTTCTGCGTCTCGCGTAGAAGAGTGCGAGTTCGATTCCTACTCTACACAACGATTTTTTTTTGTTTAAATAACTTTGAAATAGAGTTTTACAAGTTTTAAGTGTTAATGATCACAGACAATACAAAATTACAAGTTATACTATTGTAAACGTTAATCTAATGAATGCATTTATACATACACACATACAATGTAAATGCATATATATATTAAAAACTAACAATTAAAATTAAATTAAAAATATTCCTAAGCCACACAGACAAACTTTTACAAAGGTTTAGAGTCCTTAGGCTATGTCATTTGTTGAGTAGTTATTACAATATTTTATTAGTAGCTTTCCCATATGTGTAAGAAATGCACTCGCACAAAACAATTTTTGTTAAAACTGTGGCTTTGGATTATTTCATTCTCACCACTTCAGTTGATTTTAACTATTTTATCTACGTGTTTTCAACAGTGTTTAATTTAATGTTCATTCAATTTCATTCATGTTATGATTGAATGAAAAAGCACTGTTGCAGTTATTGACTAATTAGATATATTAATATTAATTATTAAATGCAGCTCTTAAATAACCAATTGCAGAATGTTTAAGTTGTCAATAATATTTCTGTACTATATACTATAAGACATTAAAAGAATTTGCAATAGATTTGGGGTCCTCTAGTTTATAATCACTGGTTTTAATGAAAAAATATTTTCTTTCTTAGAATATCTACAAGTTTAACTTCAATAATATTCCGAATAGCCTTAATTGCATTATCTGAATGTTGTACTTTTCTATTCGAATATACTCTATTTCCCTCTTTCATAATTTTTTTTTATAAATTACATCGTACTTCTTGTAGTATTTAAGAACATGAGGATCATTACATTGCAACTCATTACATATAGATTCTTCTTTTTAATACATGAGATTTTTAAGTCCCTGCGTTATCTACATGTTTTTACTTTTGAATTTTTTCACAACATTGAGCGGAGAACATCCACTAAAGTGATTCTGAAATTAAAGTGAAAAATACAATACATTTACTCTTAATATCAGTAGTACCAGTATCATATACGTTTTTCCAAGATTCATTTTGTAGACATAAATGTGAATAGTCACTAGATACAGCATTTACGACCCTTTTATAGTTTTTAAATTAATATTTTGAAATTGTTCAGTGACATTGGAAACACTTAGGATTTATTTATCATGTTCAGACAAGCCATTGATTATAGGTTCTGTCGAATAGGAATTCAGTCTAATTCTGTGTATAACACTTCTATCAATGGCTGTGCTACTTCAGCTTGTATACTGGTGGGAAAATGGCTCTACGACTAAGGTTTCCAGTTTCAAGGAAAAGTTCCGAGAGATAATCCATGTTTATGTCACTACAGATCACAAATTCCATATGAGATATCTAAAGTCTTTTTTTTACAAATTCAATGTTGGCTATAAATATTAATAAATAATGTAAGAAATATGAATGATTGCAGTGAGAAGTCTGATTTACATTATAAAAAGCAAAAAGTTACATTCCGCGGCAACATTCGAACTTTCGATGTTTGGTTCTGTCGTCCAACGCATAAGCACGGACCTATTCAATGCTTATGTTAATAACATAGAATTTAGCTGTAGCATTGTGGTGTCATAACTTGGGATTTGTTTACTTAACGTAATTAGATTTATTTTGATTAATTTCGCAACAATAATTGGACTTCCTGTTATATCCTGTTACTTAAATATTTAATTTAGGGTTGATTTATTAACTCTTACTGTACAAAATGCCCCTTATTTCAATAATTCTATATCACGCTAAATAGTCATTGTCTACAATAAAGTATTATCGTCATCCCTCATTTCTCCATATTTTTCGACAAATTATACAGTCGAGGAACTCTGAACAAATTAATTACACCTCAATAAAAAAAGAGTTTTACGTGGGATCGAACACGAAACATTTCGGTTATACGGTGGAACCGGCACGCTACTATATGAGCTACCGAGACAAGACAGTGACAGCAGCAGTCCAGAATTCATTCATTCATTCATTCATTTATTTTATTCCATAGATCTTACATGAGCAATGAAGCTTTAAGATGTGGAACATGTCAACATTTTACAATATTACAATTACAATTTTTACAAATTTTTATAGTTTTACAATTTAGTAATTTTCTACAATTTTTACAATGTTGTACAATTTTTTTACATTTTGGCGAGATGTAGTGAGATGAAATGAGGTCCGAGGATTCGCCAAAATATTACCCGGCATTTGCCTTTTCGGTGGGGGAAACCTCGGAAAAACCCAACCAGGTAATCAAATCAAAGGGGGTAATCAAATCAAAGGTGTTGATGCCAAGGACTCGCCATAGACCATCCGGTTTCAGTCCCATGGCTGTGGAAAACCTCGGAAGAAACCAAAGTCCAAAGGGGGATCCAACCCAAGCCCGAACGCAGCTCCGGAACAGCAGCCCAGCGAGTCTGCCGACTGAGCTACATCGATGGCTCTACTAAAAGTATACAATACATAGCCAATCAGATTATTAAATTTACAAACGCAAACGATCATTCATAAGTTGAGCTATATTATAATACAAAACAATTTAATTAAATTTAAGGTATAAACAATTCAACCAGTTGTGATATACAGAAATTGATAATACATATCATGCAAACTACTTCAAATTACAAACACAAACAATTTATCAGTAGAGCTATATAGATTACTATTCAATTTAAAGCATATACAATTCATCGGCCAAAACTATACAAATATATACAATACAAAGTAGCATACTTTCATTAAGCTATACAAATTTGTGCAATTAATATCAAGTAGATTAATTCAATTTATAATCATAAACAATTCATCAGTTGAGCTATACATATTACCATTCAATTTACAGTAGGTCTATATATAATTCATCAGTAGAGCTACACAGAATAGTAATCATTTTAAGAACATATACAATTCATCAGCCAAACTATACAAACATATACAATCAAATTAGTTCAATTTACAAACTTATTTTCGTTAAGCTATACAATTCATATGAAGTAGATTAATTCAATTTATAAGCTTAAACAATTCATCAGTTGACGTATACAGTACATACAATTCATCAGTTATGCTAAACAAAAAATACAATACATAGTAAACAGATTAAGTCAATATAAAAACATATTTTAGTTGAGCTATATAAAATTGTACATGTCATTTAAGTAGAATAATTCAATTCACAAGCATAAACAATTCATCAATTGTGTAGAAGGTATGAGTATGTAGAAATTTGGTTAATTCTTTTCTGAACCTTTTCTCGTTGTTCTTCAAATCTTTAAGATTATTAGGCAGTGCATTGAAGACTGTTATACATGAATAGCGAACTCCTTTTTTAAAACAGCTTAGACTAACAGAGGGTAGATGAAGATCTGATTTATGTCTTGTATTAAAATGATGAATGTCTTGATTAGTACTGAATTTATCTTGGTTCTTAATATACAGCATCATTAGGGAAAGAATGTATTCACAAGGTAAAGTCAAGATTTCTAAGTTTCGGAAAATATTTTTACATGAGGTCCTTTTATGCACACCGGCCATTATTCTTATAGCTTTCTTTTGTAAAACAAAAACGTGTTTAGCTTCAGACAAGTTACCCCAGAATATTAATCCATATTTCATTACAGAGTGAAAATATGCAAAGTATGACATTTTAAGTAAGTTTATATCACCAATAGTAGATAAGGATCTTAATGCATAACAGGCAGAGCTCAAATTACGAGTAATACATTCTATATGCGTTTTCCAGTTCAAGTGATTATCCAATTCTAAACCAAGAAACTTTGTGCTTATAGATTCTTTGAGATGAGTTCCATTTAATCGAATACTGTAGGAAACCTGAGCACTATTGTGTGTACTAAATTTGACTGCACTGGTTTTATCAACATTAAGTGCTAGTTTATTTGCATGGAACCATTCATTCATTAGATTCAGCACTGTATTAGAAGTGTTTATAAAATGATCGTATTGTTTGCTTGAAATAATTACATTTGTATCATCTGCAAATAAAATTACTTTAGATAAATTGTTTATGGTCAAGGCTAAATCATTAATATAAACTAGAAACAACAATGGACCTAAAATTGACCCCTGCGGAACACCATGTTTAATATTTCTAAATTCTGAATAAGTAACTTTATGACTATTTGGTACATTTATTTCTACTTTTTGTTTTCTATTTGATAAGTACGATGTAAACCAACCCAACATCTCATCTTTAATACCATAAAACTTCAATTTTTTTACTAATATACTATGGTCTACACAATCAAATGCTTTAGCCAAGTCACAAAAAATCCCACCTACATGTAGTTTCGAATTTAATGAATTTAGTATTTCATCCACCAAACTAAAAGCAGCATTCTCTGTCGATTTTTGTTTTCTAAATCCAAACTGTTCTAAAACTAATATATTGTTGGACTCCAGGTAATGATATAATCTATTATACATAACTTTCTCAAACACTTTTGAAAATGTTGTTAATAATGATATGGGTCTGTAATTAGCAATAGTACATTTATCTCCCTTTTTGTATATTGGTTTTACTATTGAATATTTGAGTCTTTCTGGAAAAATACCACATTGCATTGACAAATTGCATAGATAGCTTAACGGATGGGATAATATTTCAGAACAAGAATGTAGATCCGATAGCAGGCATTTGCCATTCGGTACAGAGAAGCAATGATATTTTGTTACCCGAGCTATGTTGTGAAATCGTGGCCTTAAATGGCTGTCTTCTTCGTGATCCT
Source organism: Periplaneta americana (assembly GCF_040183065.1). Taxonomy (NCBI): domain Eukaryota; kingdom Metazoa; phylum Arthropoda; class Insecta; order Blattodea; family Blattidae; genus Periplaneta; species Periplaneta americana. The sequence continues at coordinate 53,726,177 of NC_091118.1, forward strand.
TATTCTGATTCTTGTCCTTGTTGTGATCCTTGTAACAATTCTTGTTCTATTTGTCATGGTACTTATCGTTATACGTCGATATCGAGTGAACCGCGCTGTAGAACTTTAACTTCCGACAACCAAGAATCGTCTCATTCATTTTAAGGGTAACTGTACGTCTTCAAATACTTAAATACTACTGAAAAAAGCAACTCAATGGTTTTTTAAAGGATTTTACCCATTAGAACAAAGAATGTACTTGAAAACAGAATCACAGACCAAGTGAATATATGTAACTTCCTAGGCTGCAAAATCTCTATTAAAATTATATTATGTTCTATTTAACGACTCTCGCAACTGCCTGACATGAGCCTGTTACATTTAAGCACACTTAAATGCCATCGATCTGGGTCGGGATCAAACCCGCAACCTCAGGCACAGAAAGATCAGCACCGACTGCGCTACCCAGGCCGACAAAAATCTCTTGTTCAAATGTATAGAACATAAAATCAGGGTGCGAATTAACGGAGGGAATGGGGGGATTTCCCCCTGTTGAAAAGTTATCCCCCTCTCATATATTCATATTAACATCCCTGCCAGGGATAACTTCTTTCCCCTCACAAAATATATTTTTTTTAATACGAGTATATGTAACTTTATAAAGTATAAAGTAAGCAAAGGAAATAATATTGATGTGTTATCATCACCGGCAAGCTGACAACAATCAATAACTTAGGAATTACACGTCTTATCTTAAGCCTGCTCATGGATATAATTATTATTATTATTATAATCAAGATGCAAGACAAGCAACTCAGTACGACGAAGCGTTGAGCCGTATCGAATGAGGATAATAATAATTTTGTGTATGGCATTCTCTATCTAGGAATCTATCCCCCCTCATCAGAAATCTTAATTCACACCGTGCCTAAAATAAACAAATTAGCTATTTTTATGGTACTTTAAAACGTACTATGATTTTTTGGTGTAATGGCGGAGTCCTTAGGGCTCATAGATGTCACTAGTGTCGAGAAGCGTTGACCACTTACTGTAGTTCGTCAGATACTTTCTATAGTACCTACACCACAGGCTGTGGGTCTCAATGAAGAATTGTTGACATTTCACAAAGGAATCGAAGTACCTTGAGAAAATCTGTGTTGCCTGGACCACAGGCTTGCCTAACACGAGTTACACGTTCAGGGTAGAGCAGGATTTAAACCCGGGCCCCCTGGTTTATGAATCTAGCGTCCTAGGACTGAGGTACCATGGCGAGAAACTTTGAAAATTAAACCAAGAAAAGAGACGGTGATAATGTTGTATTAAATAATGACTATTGTTGGATGTTATCATGGTTGGGTAAGCCTAGAGAAAAATAGGGACGAAAGTTCTACTACAAGAGTTAGGGATGAGTTTCTTGATCGGTAGAGGGAAGGTAGAATAAGAAACAAAAATAAATCAGAACTTACAAGTCAGGAATACGGTTGATAGGGTAGAAGAATGGAGACAAAGATGGCTGCACCACGTACACTTCATAGAAGACAAGAACCTATGTTTAAACGGGACGCAATACTCAGTGCAGTGATTGAAAGTTTTTAAATTAATACGTTACAGTAACAACTCGCTGATTATTACGTTCCGTCTCGTCTTCTTAACCCATTTTGTAGAGACACGGAGCTGGGACGTGAACAGTATATATATAGGATAGAAGTAATATAAATTTGCACATTTCACCAGCTTAGTACTTGAATAGAGTATACCAAAAAAAATCCAAAATCATATTATTTTCAAATGAATGCTTTTCTCAGAAAAGAAAATAATTTTCCCCTAAATGTTAACACTGTTTTACTCGATATGTAGCTACCAGTACGATTCTGATTCTTATCATTACAGAAACTGAAAAAGAATGATTTTTCCTTTACAGATTTACAATAAAATAGACAGTTTTCTTGCAAATCAAATAAAAATATTAATACGTATCGTTATTTCCTATCATTAGGAAGTCTAGCAACGCTACTGCAGTGAGTAAGGGATGGAACGCTGCTATTCAGACCGACTGTGTGTGTGTATTCATAGGTAAGCCGGAGATGCGATGTTGCAAAAATACGTAGACTTTCATCCCAATTTTCTAATAAACCATGTATTTAACTAAAAAACGCATAATGTTTTTTTTTATTTATTTTAAAATATTGCGTTACATTCTTCAATTTGTACAGTTACATCACTTCCACCCTTGAATATTTTCTTTTACGTCGACCTGTCCCTAGTGTCTTATGAAGTCCCCTTATCTCTCTCTATCTCGTGGCAGTTCATAATTTTTTGAGAGAAAATGAAAAATAAACCGCAACACCACCACCACTACAATAATAATAATAATAATAATAATAATAATAATAATAATAATAATAATAATAATAATAATAATAATAATCAGGGAAAGGATTTATATGTAAATACATATTTACTTATAAAGCTAATATAATTTATATTTTGCATTATCTTTATGTTTCACAATGTGTAGGGTTGAAAAATCCTACTTTTATTTTCCATATTTTTCCATATTTTAGAGTTTAGTACATATTTTCGTTAATTTCCATATATTTTCCATATTTCATATAAAACAGTCCATATTATATTAGGTTTAACAATAAAACAAAACAAAATTCCATTAACTTTTAAAAATACATTTCAACAATAGAGATTTAAACACATGTTCAGTAATCCCTTTAACATCAGAGTTATTTGAAAATTAGCAGTCCTATCAACAATGGGAAAGTAAGTTACAAAACTGTATTAATTTAATTTAAAATTTTTAACAGACTTCAGTTGTGCAGCTCAACAGTTAAATGCCAGTCAGAGTACACATAGGTTCAGTTTTGTAAATCATACTATAAAGACGGTAAATATGCCAAAAGTACGTCATTCAGTCAATTTAAAATCAAAACTAACAAGTTACATTTCAGAATTTAAAGAAGATGGTTTATCAACTGACAATAAAATATTATTTTGTAATTTGTGTCAGTGTGCAGTATCATCTACACAAAAGTTCCTGGTGCAACAACACATTACAACTAGTAAACATCAGGCCAACAAACAACTAAATTCCAAGCAGAGACAATTGTTTTTAACACAACCAACAACATCGAATGTAAGATCTGAGTTTAACATCGACCTGTGCCGTTCTCTCATCTCTGCTGATATTCCTCTCTACAAACTAAAGAATAAGGTCTTCAGGGAATTCCTTGAAAAATATACTCAACATACAATCCCGGATGAGTCAACACTTAGGAAGACGTATGCTCCATCCATCTTCGATGAGACAATACAGAAGATAAGAGATGAAATTAAAGATAGTTCAATTTGGGTTTCCATTGATGAGACTCCCGACAAAGAAGGTAGACTTGTTGGTAATGTAGTTATCGGTTTGTTAAGTGAACAATATTCTGAACGAATTCTTTTACATTGTGATGTTCTAGAAAAGTGCAATAACAAAACTATAGTTAAACTGTTCAACGAAGCTATGGGTATCCTGTGGCCAAAGGGTATTATGTACGATAATGTGTTATTCTTTATTAGCGATGCTGCCCCTTATATGGTCAAAGCTGGACAAGCATTATCTGTTGTATATCCTAAATTGACTCATTTTACTTGTGTGGCGCATGCATTTCATCGTGTGGCAGAAGTGGTCAGAGACAATTTCCCTAAAGTAGATTTGTTGATTTCATCAGTGAAAAAAGTATTTCTCAAAGCTCCCAGTAGAGTTAACGTGTTGAAAGAAATGTACCCTGAAATTCCATTGCCACCAAAGCCAATTTTAACTAGATGGGGTACATGGCTAGAAGCAGTTGAATATTATGCCGAACATATAGACTCTATTAACAATGTTCTCCTTGCATTGGACTCTGAAGATGCAGTCTCAATTGATACTGCGAAAACAGTTACCTGTGACATAAGTGTGAAGAATGACTTAGCTCACATTCAGCATACATTTTCATGCATCATAAAAACGCTCAAAAGTCTCCAAAATAGGCACCTTTCACTATCTGAAAGTTTTGAAATTATAAATAGTACTGTGGAACAACTGAATCGTGGTAGAGGTAAAGTTGCAGATGCAGTAAGAGCTAAGGTGGACACTGTACTTTCAAAAAACCCTGGATATGAAGAACTACAAAAGGTTGTTGCTGTGATGAGTGGTGAATCAACAGTGAAGATTAACTTGGACTTATCCCCAGCAGACATTGTGAAATTGAATTATGTACCAGTTACTTCTTGTGACGTCGAACGCTCTTTTAGTCAGTATAAATCTATCCTCAGAGACAATAGAAGAAGATTCACTTTTCAGCACTTGAAAGAAATGTTTGTAACCTATTGTTATGGTAACAGACAATAAAAATTGTGTTTTGTTGAAACTACATTGGAAGATAAGGTACGTCCATTATATTTTTTGTTTAGTTTGATTAAAATGTACCAATATTTAACGTACATAGTCATTTTTTTATAATTTTAAGTCCATATTTAATTCCATATTTTGGTAAAAATCCATATTTAATTCCATATTTTGGTAAAAATAACTACATATATATTTACATATTTCATATATTTTTAGTCCATATAAATCCGTTCCCTGATAATAATAATAACATCCCTGAATATCATCGGCCTCATTCATCACCGAAATCATATTCATAACAAATCAGTAATACATATATACAGTCGCCATCTAGTTAACAACAATAGAACTAATCTCAACAATAGTATATAGGCCTTCGGATTTCACACAGAAGATTAACTCGCAATATGACCAAAGTTGTTAAAGCGAATATAAATAAATAACAGCGAGAGAAAATAATAATAATAATAATAATAATAATAATAATAATAATAATAATAATAATAATAATAATAATAATAAATTAGTTTATTTTATCTGATGCTGTTAAAATTATGAGATGGACCGGTACATATTACGAGTAAAATGCGTAAAAATGCCTTCAGAAATTGCAATCAGATTTTAGCTTCCTATAATAGAGTTCAAGATTTTGGCGCGTGAATTCATAAAAAAAAACTTGAAGCGGCATTGAATCTGACGCCATAATAGGTGACGTAAGCAACAGATAAAGCGAAGTTGTAATGCGAGAATATCGAACAAGAAAGAGGACAGAAGGTGTCGAAGCATCCACAACTAACTCAAAACGTAAATTTAATCCTGTACCTATTCTTAGTAGCTATAGCAGGATTTTCCCAACTCAGCGAAGTTCATGAATATAAAATTATGTAGCATAATTCAAGGGCACTATTGATTAATGTAGCTACAAATGTATGCACATAATACCTATATATTTTATAGGGTGGCAACAATGATAATTTTAATATAAAATTGTTTCAATATAGGCCTGTTTTAATTTTAATTTTAAATCATTATTCATTGTTAATTTGGTAACTTTTGTTCCCTTCTCAATTATCATTAAGTTTTCAGATTTGCCTTCTGTGTATTACAATTGCTGTAGCCCTAATTTTCTATGAATTTCTTTATTTTTGCCTTATTTTTTAAAGTCTTGCATATTGTGTTACATATAATTTTAATTATACAGTATTAAGTTTGTCACTCATAGGATGTTCTCTTTCTTACCTTACAACTAATCCTACAAAATCGAAATGTACAGTCTTACACACAAAAAATGTACGATCTCCGGTAGCGTGAATTTCTCTGAAGTCACTTCGGGCAGCGCCTGGTCCACACGGCAAGAGAAATGATGTTTATTTTGTATCTAATTTGCCCCTATAATATATCTTTGTTAGGGATCATTTATAACCCTTTATCTATAAACAGACAAAAAAGAAACAAACAAAGGAACAAAAAGTGGGAGGAAAGGAGTCTAATATAAAATAACTCGTTCACGTGTGAACCTAAGCTCTTACGAAATCATCCGAAGTCTTCCGAAGGGGACTTTGCATATGACATCCGTATAGTTTTATTATTATTATTATTATTATTGTTATTATTATTATTATTATTATTATTATTATTATTATTATTATTATTATTATATTTTATGTCTAAAATTATACATCAAGTTCTGAAAATACCGTTGGGTATATAGGCGTCTTTTTAGCGGACGTTCCCCATCTTAGCAATAGAAGAAATAAGTTATTTACGTATTTCCTGACATAATATATTAGAAACAGGATCAGTTCCATTTATTAGATTATCAGAAATAGAAATAATTAAAGATATGTCTATTTATAACCAACATAAAATGTTTATATTTGAAGGAATGTGAGGGAAGGTGACCTCTGAGAACATGTCTATACAACCAATGGTATTTTATAACCCCGAACGCACTAAAGTAGCAGTGAATTGTAGAACATTTTGGCATTTCTAAGACCACAATCCGTCACCACTCCACCAATTTTGGACTTATCTAAATGGCGACAATTAGATCCTTGTTAATTGACCGAACCCCAGTTATAGGAAAATAACTTTTGAGCCCACGTAATGCGTTATAAGTTATAAATGAAAACATGTAAGTAGGCCTATCTTACGTTTGAGAAATGTATTTTATAGTTCGGTTGGCATATTAAATTATTTCATTTCAAGTAGTCTATATGTCTTTTGAATAATAGTCATGGAGTGTAAAAGATTCAGAAATATGACTGGCGTTCAGAGATATCACCTAGAATTATCTGATCGTGTAAGCGAACTTTCTAATCACGGGATAAGTGAGAACGAAAGAATGTAACAAATGGACAAACTTTGTTATAGTTTCGTTTCTTCTCAATAGGTGACACTATTATCATACACTCATCTTTCCATCTCCGAAGCAAATAAATTAAAGAATTAGAACTCATTTCTGCATCACTAAAATATTTCAATACATACAATAATAGAATGGAAAATAACATTGCCTTCCAGTTCAGCTGTCGATCAAATCATAATAAAAATGGACCATTACATTGATATTAAAATATGTTAATTTCTTTTCTTGTTTTGCCCCTAGAACACAATATTGTCTATTCTGTATTTGAGAAGATAACCGTAGAATTACAATCTATTAAATGTTGTAACCTATATGTCGATCTCTGATTGAGATTCTGGCTGATATGTGCATCTATTATCACTTGACGATATGTCAGAGGAAGAACAATTGTTTGTATGCATCTGATGTCTGATTAGTGTAATATGTAGCTAGTCAGCGATGTATGCAATAGAGGGAGAAAGGAAATGGCCAGATTATTCCATTATTTTCTGGCTCAGTTGCCTCATAAGTGGTGCCTTTTGTTGATATAATTTGTAAGGTTCAGACTTGTCTTCGGACAGTTGACTAAACAAGAACAACCTATATGTCATACTTTGATGACACCTGGCAAGAACTACCAATCGAACCTCGTCTCTTATGTAGGCCCAATAATAAATTATAAATAATTTTTATTTTGTTCTGCGTTCTCTTATGATTTCCTTAAAACATTCTTATTATTTCATCATTCAAAATGATTATGTAGATTATGTTAGTCCTCTAGAATCATAACTCACAATATTGAAAAACTACTTTTTTGGCAATTAATCAAAAACTTGCATCTCACCAATTACAATTTGGGAATAATTATTTTAAATGTCATTCATCTATTATAATTACAAATATTAATTATTTTTGTAATTAAAATCATTAATGATTAATTAATAAATAATAAAAAGCAGGTTACACTTGGATGGACTACAAAACTAATAGAGAGATTGTAGAAGAAATAAAAATAATTCCTGTATTAGAAAAAAATGAAAATTATAAAACAAAATGGTTTCAACACGTATACAGAATGGCAAGAAACAAACTACCCAAAATTTTGAAGAACTGTGTCCCAAGAGGAAGGGAAAGTCAAGAAAGACCTAGGAAAAGACTTTTGGACAGTGAGACCAGAACAGATCTACAAATGGCCTAATTCCATGGCAGCTAGATGGTGATGATAATCTTTGGATATTGTGAGTTATGATTCTAGAGGTCTCAAGTACAAATGACTCTTATAGTTGAAAATATAAACGTTTTTCCTTTAAACCTAGAACTTTTGTAATCGGCAGAGAGGGATGAGATTTTGAATGCTTTATATTGACATACCGTTGGTGACACTGGCTTCTATCTACGCCATCTATATGTACAAGTAATAACTAATAAGCCACACTCACGCGAACAAATTATTGATCACTATCGATTAGTAGTCAGGTATCTTTCAACACATTGTACGTGTATGTAACTATAACATCATAATGTAACTAAAGCTCTTCGTGACGCTTAAATTGTGCAGCTTGTATCACTTTTTTATCAGCAATATTCTTAATTATTTTAACACATTTATAAGCTGAACTATTATATAAATAATAGAACTGTAATAAATGAAGATACATTTTCAATAATGATATGCAAGAAGTAAAATTAAAATTTTGGAATATATAAAAATTACGGTCTATCTATCGTGCATCGCAAAACGTCACAAATTCATGACGCAATATAAATACTACGCGCTATACTCCTTACACATACAAAGTGAAGACGAGGGTGGGGAATATCGTCCGCAGTAAGCTAGACAGGAGAGGCGGTTTGTGATCGTCACTATCTTCCGGTTTATAACGAAGAAATAAGAGAAAAAAGGAATGAATATCTTTTTAGGATTATATTATTTTAATCTACATTATTTTATTTATTATTACAATATTTCCATTCGATAAGATCTAAAACTTAGGGGTTGCCTCATAAGTAGTCACTGGCAATTGTGCACGAAGGCTGATATCTGTTAAGCGTGTCATTGTTTTTGATTTCAATAGGTATATTTAGTTTTGAAAAGAAAAATGTTCACAAATATACGTAGAAACGAATAGGCCTATATCCTGGCTGCGACTTAGTAATCGTAGAACACTTCATTCGCTGTCTCTTCTGTTTCGAGTTCTCCACACTTCTACTCCAAGTTATCTTCGTTCCCGGTTTAACTACTTACCCTCCAATCACAATCTAAACACCAGGTCACAGGAGAGCCAAATCCTAGCAATTCCTGGCCATAGAACATCCTACTATTCATCCTCTTTTATGTCTCAGTCCCCCGTGAATGGAATTCTCTACCTCATAAGATTAGGGGCTGCCAGACAATAACCACTTTCAAGAAAAGGCTAAACGATTTCTTACGAGCGCAGTCAAATTGAAGTTATAATTGTGATCGAGTTTAATAATTTAATTTAATTTAGGTATGACTATCATTACTATTACTGTTATTATTATTATTATTATTATTATTATTATTATTATTATTATTATTACATAATTATCTTATTGGTGTTGTGAAGATGAAAAGAATTGTCATTGTATTATATTAATTATGTATTATATTGTCTTGTATTGCTTTGAATTGTATTGTATTAATTATGTTATATTCATAGCATTGTAGTAATTTTCTATCATACTGGTTGAGTGGAAGAGAATGGACTTAACTCTGTCAGTTCTTCTTCTTCTTTTTCTTCTTTTTCTTCTTCTTCTTCTTCTTCTTCTTCTTCTTCTTCTTCTTCTTCTTCTTCTTCAGGGTATAGGCCTTAAGGCCTGTTCCGACTTCAAAGGATGATGTCATCTATCCAGCGGGTTCTAGGTCTTCCAACGCTTCTCCTACCAGTTGGTTTGTAATTGAGAAGGATTTTAGGAAGTCTATAATATTCCATACATTGGATGTGTTCGTACCAGTTTTGTTTTTGTGCTTGTACCCGCTCATAAAGATTATATATCTGTAATCTATTGCGTATATCTTCACTTTTTTGTTTATCTAATAATGTGAGGCCTGCAACACTTCGAAGAAATTTCATTTCGCTGCGTTCTAATTTTCTCTTGTTATTTCTGTTTAGTGTCCAATTTTCGCAGCCATAGGTGAGTAATGGGACTGCAAGTGTTTTATAAAATTTTAGTTGTGTTTCAGGCAACGTTTTATTTTTTAGTGTTCTTATAATTGTTCCACACATTCTTTGAAATCTATTTATTTTTATATCCACATCTTGTTCTTTTAAGTATGTAATAGTGCAGCCTAAGTATTTAAAAGATGATACCTGTTCTATAATTTCTTTATCTATGACGATTTTACATCTTAAATGATCTGGTCCCAAAAATGCCATAGTTTTAGTTTTTGTATTAGAAATTTTTAGATTATAATTAATCATACATGTTTGTAGTTTGTAGACAGCACGCTGTAGGTCGCTTTCTGACATTGCAAAAATAATTTGATCGTCAGCAAACAACATGGAGTTAATAAATAGATTATTTATCTTTAGTCCAATTGTAAGATTTCTTTGCCATTCATCTATGGCTGCGTCCATATATAAGTTAAATAATGCTGGCGATAATGGGCAGCCTTTTTTGACGCCCTGATTGACCTTAGCTTTCGTACTTGTTTCTGTAATGTTGTTAATGAGTATTTCTGTATTATACATACTCTGAATTATTCGTATCAGATGGATAGGATAGCTCTTATCATACATAATTTCCCATAATTTATCACGTTTTACCCTATCAAAAGCTTTTTCGTAGTCCACAAACATCATATATGTTGGCAGATTGAATTCCCTTCTTTTTTTAATAATCTGCTGTGCAACATATACACAGTCGGGGCATGAACGTTCTTTTCGGAAACCACATTGTTCTTCTCGTAGTTTATATTCACTTATTGTATTTAATCTTCTGCAAATTATTTTAGCATATACGTTGTAAGCTGCATTAAGTATACTTATACCTCTACAATTATTACAGTTCCATCGGTCGCCTTTCTTAAAAATAAACAATTATTATAAACCATTATGCGATTGTGGCAGCAAACGATTTAAGACGTAGATGTTTAGAGGAGTCGATATTTTTAAATAGGCTAAATCTGAACCAACACAATCCTTATGCTTGCTTTTCACAAAGGTGTCATTTTGGAGATCTGCAACCTCAAATTGTAAGTCGGGTCTTACCTTCAGAATGGGTGTGTTAAAAGGATTTGCAAATACAGAGACATCATTTTCAATTTGTTTAAAATCACAAAACATCCTATCTCTAAATTCTGAAAGTAATGTTTTCAGTAGAGATGAACAAAACTAACTGCCGCTCTCGCTCGCTGTGTTCGTTGCATTTTTCTTTCGAGTCTCATCGTGTCATTCTCGTGCGCTTCGAGTCTCGCTCATCATTCTCGAAATAGCATTTGGTCGGCGTGGAAAGATATCGTAACTTTGAATAGCATACATCATTGAAATAAATAACATTATAAATGTTTAAATGAGACAAAAAGACAAAACAGAACAATATCTTAGTTATCGAAATGTTCTGGTTCTATTATATGATATTACCTATGGTTATATAAATAGAAAAAAAAAACAATTCTAAAATAAATTTTCATTTATAAGAAACATAAAACATAACGTTAATATATTTTCACTTGAGATTGCACACTTGATCTTAAACATATGAAAAGAATTTTCCTAGCCATTTAATAAGGGCGTAGTAATTAAATAAGACTGGGGAACGGATTATTATTTTTTTTGGGTTATTTTACGACGCTGTATCAACATCTAGGTTATTTAGCGTCTGAATGATATGAAGGTGATAATGCCGGTGAAATGAGTCCGAGGTCCAGCACCGAAAGTTACCCAGCATTTGCTCGTATTGGGTTGAGGGAAAATCCCGGAAAAAACCTCAACCAGGTAACTTGCCCCGACCGGGATTCGAACCCGGGCCACCTGGGGAACGGATTATTATACACTGAAAGATAGAGATGATGTTTCCAATATACTAGTTGATTGTACATTGTGTGTATATGTAACAGTTGCCAAAGTAGATAAAAGTTCAGTCAGATGTGAACAACTGCGATTCAAGACTGCTTGACGTTCGGAACTTCGGGAGTGATCAATCTCGACGTGTCGAAACACTCACAAGCAGTCTTTACGTCAATGACGAGACGTATACAACATTGTCGTGCGGGTTTTCGGCTATGCGGGCGTAGTTAGTCTTGCTTTCTCGATCGTTGTTCATCTCTAGTTTCCAGGATGTCGCAGTATTTATCTGTTATTGAATCAGAAACATCTGAAAGCGACTTCAGACCAGAAAATGATGAAACTCATTTTCTTTCAACTGCACTTAAAATTTAATCATCATGGAAAAAGATTTCACCGCGTCATATATGTTAACTATATTCTGATCACGCCCTTGAAGTCGGCAGTTCAGTTTGTTCAGCTGTTATGAACGCCAAATTATTATTCAGGTAGTACTGGATAACGGAATGAGCCACTACTGATAGTACAGACAACGCTAGAGGAAGGGGTTCAGCGCGGGGAGGGTTGTTGCCACGTGGAATTTGCGTCAGAGTTCAGGCGCTGATTCAGGAAAACAATTTTGCGATGCCTGCCTCTATACTGCAGTGTTCCGCAACCGGTGTGCCTCCACAAGGTGAAAGGTGTGACGCGAACCTTTGCCTATTATCGTAATAAATTAATTAAATTAAATTAAAATTAAATTAAACTTAAATTCCTCTCTCTGCTGACACAATTAGCCGCCGAGTTAGTGACATGTTCACTGATACCGAAGACATTATAAAGGAGAAAATAAAGAGCAGTCAGAAGTTCTCACTTCAGACCGACGAGTCCACCGATATTAGCGATGACGCACAACTTCTTTCCTATATTCCGTACATTGATGGGGATGTAATTGCAACTTTTTTTTGTGTGTGTAAAGAAGTGCCAAGCGAGCAACCGGTGAAAAAATATTTCGTACAACTAATGAATATGTGGTCCGTAATGAATTAACATGGGAGGATTGCTTTAGAGTTCTACAGATGGAGCCGCTTCTATGGAAGGATTCGTGGCTAAAGTACGTGAAGTACATCCTAACATACGGAGCGACCATTGTCTCATTGACCGCGAAGCCATTGTTCCTAAGTCTTGCCATCGCCTCTGAAAATTGTTATGCACGAAGTAGTAAAAGTTAATATGTTATTGTCATTTTAAACTACATATACGTGTGAACTGGGCTTCTCCACATTAACTGAAATTATAACGTCAAAAAGAGGGAGAGACTCAAATCCATGATGAAGAAATTAGGCTTGCACTGTCAACAATTACGCCGCGGATCAGCCATCTGTGTGCAGCTAAGCAGGTTCAAGTATCACATTGAAGATATGAGTAGAGTTATTTACTTTTATATTGGTAATAGAAATGTGTACTTTCTACAGTGAATTAAAGTTCATAAATTGTAAATAAATGCAAGAGTCGATTTCTGTTTTATAAAAATGATGGCAATAATAATAATAATAATAATAATAATAATAATAATAATAATAATAATAATAATAATAAAATAATAAAACTAATAATAATAATAATAATAATAACAATAACAAATTTGATTACATTACGTAATTGTATTAAGAAACTCACATCATATATTTTTTAGGGTATTAACATGTTCCGTGTTGAGTATAGGCCTGTCTAGGGTGTGCCGTGAATAAAAAGAGGTTGCGGAAAACTGGTCTATAGGTAATCAATTTATAACTGTAAATTGTAATAGGTCAATGTAGTTGACATGACGTCGTGAAATAAATCCGTTGTTACACCTGTACTCAGTCTGCGACGGTCCTAACCGGAGTCCCTAACTCACTAGGTCTTTATGAAGGGAAAACAAAAGACAAGCTACAAGCCCCATGCTGTTTCCATAGCCGCCTACGAATGGCTTTACTTCACGGATTCATCGCGGCCTGCCGGAGACAAACTCAGGGGTCCAGCGTATCAATCAGACGCTCGGGGCAAGAGTGGCACAAAAAAGAATGAGGACAGAGAATACTTACTTACAAATGGCCTGTAAGGAACCCGCAGGTTCATTGCTGCCTCACATAAACCCGCCATCGGTCCCTATCCTGTGCAAGATTAACCCACCCTCTATTATCATAACCCACCTCCCTCAAATCCATTTTAATATTATCCTCCCACCTACGTCTCGGCCTCCCAAAAGGTCTTTTTCCCTCCGGTCTCCCAACTAACACTCTATAGGCTATGAATTTTTGGATTCGCCCACACCTGCTACATGCCCTGCCCATCTCAAATGTCTGGATTTAATGTTCCTAATTATGTCAGGTGAAGAATACAATGCATGCAGTTAGTTCTGCGTTGTGTAACTTCCTCCATTCTCCTGTAACTTCATCCCTCTTAGCCCCAGATATTTTAACCTTTAACCTTTTGACATATAGTGTAAGTTCATTACTTGACTGCACAAGTTTTTAACATCAGGCCATAGATGCCAATAGTTTCATATACACGCAAATGTGAGATTTCAGTTATCTATTTAAATAAGTGTTTTATTTTGTATGTGAACCATTTAACCTCAGAGTCATGACAACTATATATTTGTAAAATGCCTGCATGTGCATTCAACTACTAGATCAAAATGTACCTGGTTAGTCCCTCACCTAATTTCAAAATTGTTTGCTTAAGGATTCACCTGAAGATGACTTTTTATATAAGTCGAAAATATTTGTGACCTTTAAATTATAATATGATGTAACAGAATTAATTTCTGACTTCACATACTGATAAGTGTTTTGACTGAAAATATAAACTATTATTGAATTATACTTCATAACACTTTTCTGAAACAATATGACCTTTAAATTCCCAGATATTTTCCTAACGACCTTATTCTGAAACACCCTTAATCTCTGTTCGTCTCTCAAAGTGAGAATCCAAGATTCACCACCATACAGAACAACCAGTAATATAACTGTTTTATAAATTCTACCTTTAAGATTTTTTGACAGCAGACTTGATGACAAAAGCTTCTCAACCGAATAATAACAGGCATTTCCATATTTATTCTGCGTTTAATTTCCCCCCGAATGTAATTTATATTTGTTACTGTTGCTCCAAGATATTTGAATTTTTCCACCTCTTCGAAGGATAAATCTCTAATTTTTATATTTCCATTTCGTACAATATTCTGGTCAAGAAACATAATCATACACTTCGTTTTCGGGGTTTACTTCCAAACCTATCGCTTTACTTGCTTCAAGTAAAATTTCCGTGTTTTCCCTAATCTCTTGTGGATTTTCTCCTAACATATTCACGTCATCCTCATAGACAAGAAGCTGATGTAACCCGTTCAATTCCAATCCCTGTCTGTTATCCTGAACTTTCCTAATGGTATATTCTAAAGTGAAATTAAAAAGTAAAGGTGATAGAGGGTGAGGACAGAGATGTGATGGCTAAACGATTTACTATACATAAATAGTTACATAAATAAAATAAATAGAGTGCTTCCCAAAAGAATACCGTTTTTGTGAAGTGATGTATTTTAATAACAGGAAATTTAAAGGAAGCGGAATATTTTGTTCTATTCCACAAAGTGTTTTTCTTTTTCATTACGGAAATGTATTGCAATGTTACAAAAAGTATTTTTATTTGAAGGAATATTCTCCGAAATACATGTTTTAGGAATGTTGTTAAAAATGTAGCTTTGTGAATGCAGTCTATCTATTCAGCTGTTCATATACAGCGATTTTTTATGTTTATTCAGTAGGCTATCTTGGAGTCAATTTATCTGGGAATAGTGAACATCAACTACAATAATTTAAGTAGAAATATATAATAAGTTTTGTTGGAAATAAAAAGCACACAATGACACAAATTCAGCCACCGTATGAGACAATTTTTTCGTCGTATTTTTTATGTAAAATGAACTGAGAAATGAGACGAGAACCTAATAGTCTATTATACCTCTGACACTACCTGTTCGTTCAGAAACCGGTTTTGTGCGGCAAGAGAGGAGTACGAAAGACAAAGATGGAAGACTCTGCGCATGTGCAAAACACTACTCTTCCCACAATTTGATTTTTACAATGACAATTGATAAATATTATATATTTTTAAATATCAGATATACAGATTAAAATAAAATAAGTGTGAAGCAAGAAATTCTAAGAATAGCTTATAAAGACTACTTTCCTCTACAAATAATTCAGCTTCTCTTTCGAAGGCAAGCCTAAGCGTGCGCATTTCAACGGATATTTTTGTTGTGAGTTGTAATGAAACTTCACCCCACCGCTCTAACGTCATCGGTGAGTACAAATGGAGTGCCAGAGGTCTATCTAGAAAAATTTATCTCAGGAATTCATAAAACATGTATGTAGAAGCTTTTCTGTATTTTTTGCGAATTTATTGAAGCTAGGGTTCCTGAACAGGTAAAAATATGACTGTCTTTTTCTCTTTAGTTGTTAAGGAAATTAGAGTTGCGAATGGTGAAAATATTATTTACACGTGGGTGACCTCTAAAGCAAAGTAGGATTGCCCAGGAATCTTTAATGTAAACTATCGTTACATTTTGATCCTTTTGGTGGCTGAATGATATAGACTAGTAGTCTATCACATAAACGGTTCAGATTCGAGTCCCGGTCAGGATAGTATGTTTCATTAGTGACGTTTCAGATATCTTATTTCATCATCATGTTGTCGATTTACAAACAAAACACTTTAAGTCAAGATTATTACTCCTGAGAAAAAGACAATTTTCTTTTGACAAAACTGAATCTACAAAATATTGTTATTTTTAGCAAGTTATTTCTCTTTAAGCGTATTTCACTTTCCATTTCTAAGTTTATACGCAAACATTACGTACATTATATAAGCCTACTCCTTTTTCTCAGAAGTAATATTTTTGACTTAATGTGTTATACTTGTCAACCGACGATGTAATGTAGAGTAATATATTTTATTACATGTCCATAGGAATTTTGCTGGGGAATTTTTCATCGGAAGTTGGTAGGTCTAGCGCAGAAGACAGTCGAAGTAGATAAGTTTACAACCAAATTATAGCCCAACTCCTTGGAAGCAACATGATATAATAATAATAATAATAATAATAATAATAATAATAATAATAATAATAATAATAATAATAATAATTTATTTTTATTTATTTATTAATTAATATTTGTGTGCTGAACAACAGCCAGAGGCCAATTATAGTTCAGCACAATACACAAACACAAGATACAAAAGTGCAAGAATAAATAAAATAATATCTTAAATCAAGAAAAACATACATAAATAAAACAGAGAACAAGGACAGTAAACACTAATAAACGGAACTATACTTTAAAAGGATCTAAATTTTTCCCATGCAAATTGGCATATTTTATGCATCTACAGACTGGAGAAAGAGATTTTTTAATTTGTTGTAAAATTTTTTTTTGAAATGTCAAACCCTTTGTGGCAATAGGCTACTAAGGCTGATATTTTTTATGATAGACTCACAATCAATACCATCCTCGATAACTTTGCAAAAAACTGATAATCAAGATATTGACGTCTAGAATAAAGGCTACAACAGTTAAAATATTTACAGGTAATCTCATAATTAAAGTGAGAGGAATTGGGTATAAATCGAAAAGCACATAAGGAAATAAATTTTCTTTGAATATTTTCTAAATAATAATAATAATAATAATAATAATAATAATAATAATAATAATATGTATTACTGACTATTGCATATCGAAAGGAGAAACTGTTTCTGGAAAATAGGGCCTCTCATAAACGAATAAGTGCACAGAATAGAAAAGCGATTCAAAAAAATGTTCGTACCCAGTACTGATTATAGATAATGACATGAATCTATATTGAAAATGTAAATTTAACGAAATTTGGTTGAATAAATGTGAAAGATTCAATTAAAAACGTTGATATTCATAATTAGATTAAAATGATATAATTTAGCCCAATCTAGATTGAAGTTGGAGGAATATTTACAGTTCAGAGACAGGATTACTTTCTTAAGGAAGAAACTCGCTAGAATAAAGAGAAATATCATAGACAGACCGAGAGAGCGAGAGATGATGAAACATAAGTAAGTTAATTTTACATTTATCTAATTTTTCAGTTCATGGTATTACATCACGAACACTACGATTTCATTTTAAGAAATTTGTGTATTTTGGCTTGAAATGTTTTCGCCATGAAACCATGCGTGTAGGCCTATATATTATGTATGTACCTGTATCTATTACATATATATTTGTTTGTGTATATTAGAGATGAACAACGATCGAGAAAACGAGTCTAACAGCGCCCGCAAAGCCGAAAACCCGCACGACAATGTTATATTACGTCACTGGTTATGAGTGTTTCGAGACTCGATATTGATCATCTCCCGAAGTCCCGAAGTCAGCAGTTGTTTATACCTGACTGAACTTTCATCTGCTTTGGCAACTGTTATAGATGTACAAAAATTCAAGTAGCCTATTTGAAACATCTTTACCTTTCAGTGTATAATAATCCGTTCCCCAGTATTTATTTAATTACTAGGTCCTTATTAGAAGATTAGGAATTTTCTTTTCATATGTTTAAGATCAAGTGTGCAATCTCAAGTAAAAAAATATTAACGTTATGTTTATATTTCTTATAAATGCAAATTTATTTGAGAATTGTTTTTCTTTTCTATTTATATAACCATAGGTAATATCATATAATAGAAGCAGAACATTTTGATAACTAAGATACTGTTCTGTTTTGTCTTTTTGTCTCATTTAAACATTTATATTATTTATTTCAATGATGTATGTTATTCAAAGTTACGAAATCTTGCCACGCCGACCAAATGCTATTTCGAGAGTGAGGAACGAGACTCGAAGCGCAGCGAGAATGACGAACCGAGACTTGAAAGACAAATGCAACGAACACAGCGAGCGAGAGCGGCAGTTAGTTTTATTCATCTCTAGTGTATATAGTACATTTATGTAGATATATGTGATTAAAGTTGTTCACTTATTTATTCTTCCTGCCTTGATTTCATTATTCCATTTCATTTGCACGCCTATCTATTGGATTCGTTTTTATTGATAATAATTTCAGTTTGCAATTCTCTTTACAAATGCTGGTGATGCCTATATTACAAATATATGTATGTATATGTATTAATAACTAAATTGCTTCGGTAGAACAATGAATACGGAATCCGCATGTATCCCACGTTCACCCTCACTTGTCATAAAGATTCACGCCCATGCAAATCATCCGGCACCCACGAAATATGGGTCGAGGCACTGAAAAGCTCTTATGTTGCGACAGGTTTATGCCCGGCATTCCACATGATTGCACAGGCCCGTTCTAATAACTCTTTCCCCCCCATTCACGCCGGCGCTATTGTATTCCGAATGGTCACACTTGTAAAATCCTGCCCTCTGGTAAGAAACGAATTGTGAAAATTTTGTATGTAGCACGGGTGCAAATCACTGATATAGCCTTCCCACTGCCATAAATTTGTTTCTATCATTGTTACTTGCTCTACATTTGTTATTTAAATTTCGACAATGGGAAACAAGCCTTGTCCAAAGCTCCATCAATTTAATAACGACTTTAAAAATCCCGTAGGATTTTAGAAGAGTTTTGAGTTTCAGTTATTCGATTGTTACTGATAGAAACAAATAATAGAAACATTCTAGCAAAAAAAAAGTTCAATCTACGTTCGTTTTCTGGTAGAACAAGAACATTTTTCACTGATCAGGAAGAGAAAAAGGAATTGGTTGGGTCACTATCTGAAAGAAACTGCCTACTGACGAATGCACTGAAGGAATGGTGAACGGGGGAAAAGTTCGGAACAGAAGAAGACATCAGATGATAGACAACATTAAGATACCAGGATCATATGTGGAGACTAACAGGAATGTAGAAAATAGGAAATATTGGAGAATTCTGGGTTTGCAGTAAAAGACCTGCTCTTGGGAGGAAACTGTGAGTGAATTAATGTATTATATATAATACAACTATATTATTTCTATTACATTTTCAGAACTAATTTTGAAAAATATATTTACATTTTTAGATTACAAAATAACAGTTGTGGACTGGACAAGGAAAACGGTATATGTGCCAAAATGACAAAGTGTGGGAAAACACAAAAAACATTATACTTGCAATTATTATTTAATTTTTTCAACATAAAGTGTGTCAACACCCAATTAAATTTCCTACAAACATATTGAGCTGTGAAACAACCCATTACTGACAATATTATGTAGTGTAACTGGCTCTCGTATTATCAAAGTTTGACAACGATATAAGTGCCATGTATAATTTCCTTGAAAACGATACAAACAGTCGAGTGATTTGTGAATATTACAAGATAAAACACTAACAGTTTGATTTTAAGTACGAGAAACTGTTTGTTTTTCTTACCGGCACGGGTCCTTATAAAATCATGATACTTAGTATTGCCAGAAGGTTTGCCTTTAAAGAGTTCTTAGGAGTCAGCATAGCAAACTTCTGCAGATTTGTAAAAGACTACTGTGTTCGTCCTCTTCTTAGAACCTGACATGTCTTCCACTGTTCAGAATCACTCAAGTTATTCCTGGTAAGGACCAATGTTGGATGATCATAAGCAACTCGAATCCATGATACTTGAGTAATGTGCAATGTTAACGTATTTAGAGCCCTATCAGCTTCTGAAGCCACATCCAAGAAGTCTTCAGATTTTATTGAAATCACTTTGAATGTTTTTTTTTTTTAATTCTGGCCGATCTTACAATGTCCTGCATCTCATCAGGAACCATGGCTTTACAAACCATCTCCCTTAGCAGTTTTTATGGCTTCCCTTGCTGCCATAGTTTCTTATTTTCCACACACTTCTTTGCCTTAGATACTTTTATAGTTAGTGGCCTGTTATTATCCACGATAAATGCTACAAAACCGCTACATTCACTGCAGATCAACACAGCAAGTCGACCTGGTTGGCAAGTTGGTATAGCGCTGGCCTTCTTTGCCCAAGGTTGCGGGTTCGATCCCGGGCCAGGTCAATGGCATTTAAGTGTGCTTAAATGCGACAGGCTCATGTCAGTAGATTTACTGGCATGTAAAAGAACTCCTGCGGGACAAAATTCCGGCACATCCCGCGACGCTGATATAACCTCTGCAGTTGCGAGCGTCGTTAAATAAAACATAACATTTTTTTTTCAACACAGCGAGTAACCCTCAACAGGACATGCACTAGGTGGCACTTACATCGTTCATCAGGACTATACTAGGGGACTTATATCTAGAATGCACTCGTTTGACTATATGGAAGGATATTTGGCACATATATCCATTACTATGACATTGGCACTGCTACATATATCACATTCCGTGACAAAAACAAAATTTGACCTCGGAGACACTTACACCGTTTTCCATATCTGCTCCTCAATTTTGCATGAAGAGGCATCTCGTCACACAATTGAAAGTGTGAAAATCTTTGTCAGAAAAACATCTCTCCTTGGCCTTGGCCAGAAAATTCTCCGGATTTCAACCCAATCAAGGATTTGTGGGCACTGATGAAAAGGGAAATACCTAAACAGATTATTACAAAGTTATTGAAAGTATGCCACACATAGTTGAGTGTTCTCAGCTAAGTGAAAGCAATTGGTTTTCTCAGCTATGAACATAATGTGAACTTCACAACGTTCAAGATTATGTGTAAAAAAACAGCTCAATCTATGATCATTGTCATTACAAACTTTCCCACGTATGTCAGGAATTTAAACAATGCTTCATTCTAGACAATTTATACATATCAAAAAAGACTCACTTATCAGAAAAATTAAGTGATTTTATGTTATAACAGAAATTCATTCAAATCATTCCTGGTAAGTTATTCTATTCTTTTTGAAGCCGTATTTTCTTAAATTGCTACTTATACTGCTATAGAATCAAATTCGTTTACTCAGTGTTGTTATGAACGTAACAAGAATTTTTCAAACCCCTGGGATTATTTTATGCTGTTCCTGTAATCTATCTTCATTCCTGAATCTTGTTCGAGAATTTTAGGTCCGGGTTACATAGCACACAAAAGCGTTCTGACGTACGTAAATGAATGAAAAATGGTGCATGTAACGAAATAGATTTGCAAGAAATGCAAGAAAATACAATAAACTACGAATATGAACCATATAGTCGCATTCGCATCATCAGCCTCTGGTTTCTTAACCTGTCGTCTCAATGATCGTAAGTTATGTTATAAACCGTGCTGCTTTCTGGCTGAGACTTCTTAAAGCAAGAGGTTTTACGTCGCCTTTCTAATACTGAAGAATTGTAGCGATCAGTTACCCTGGATATCTGGAACACTTCGCAGGATTTTCCTCAAATGAGGTACGGAATCTGAAAGAGAAGCAAATAATCACTTAAGAAAAGAAATGATTGTTATATTACGGTTATAAACTATTAATTATTATGTTTTTATGTGCAAAAATCCATATGTCATTAAACATTTATATTTTATCTAAACCTTGTTCTTTAAACACATTTCAATTAATGTAGAGCAGTTTCAATTTAAAATAATCTGGCGTAGAGGTTTAATTTTTGATTGATTGATTAATTGATTGATTGGCTGGTTAGTTGATTGATATATTTACATTTATATATTTCAAAATTTCTCAATTCCGAAATTGATTTGAAGGTACTGTAAGCCAAAGTTCTAATATCATTAATAAATATGTCGCTTTACACACACATACACACACTATATAATATTTTGAAATGTAGTTTATGATACAGAACATATGTCAGTATAATGTTATATTTCACTATGTTTTATCGACATTTATTGTACCTTTCATTTCCGTATTCATTTTAAGGTAAACCTGCTCTAATGTTGAATGAATGAATGAATGAATGAATGAATGAATGAATGAATGAATGAATGAAAAAATAGGTAAATAAATAAATAAATTACTTTATCATACGTACCTACAGTAGCCTATATAAGCTATTCTGAATAAATTATCGGGATTTAAAAAATCACTACACGTATCACAATTTGAGATACGAATATGAATCTTCTTTTATTTTACTTTCAAAATTACTTACATAAAATTTTAGATGCTCAATATGTGAGCCATTGATCACTCTGCAGACATTTACGCTATACTCTATTACTTCCATACACGCTGCAACGTGTCACCGGTGATGTTTTGATGTTTAGAATGGCCAGTTTGTTACGCTCCTTCAATTCCGGGATAGTCGCAGATAATGGGGAGACATACACTGTCTTGATCGTTCACATAACCCCGTAAATAAAAATCACACCCTGTTAAATCGGGTGAACGTGGTGGCCAAGACGTGATCCTCGTCCATCCCTCGTCCAAGCAATCGCTGTGGTAAGTGTTAAAAATGACCTGACATCACAATACAAATGGGGTGGAGCGCCTTCTTGTTGCAGTATTTAATAAGGTATGACGTCATTCAGCTGATGTAACAGTCATTCAGTGACCTTGCCATTTTAGAACAACCGAACACTATCGCAGCAATTAACATTTACACAACATCTAGCGAAAAGGATAGAACTTTGAGAGTTTTATGTAAAATAAAACAAGTTTCATATTCTTATCTCATATAATAATAATAATAATAATAATAATAATAATAATAATAATAATAATAATAATAATAATAATAATAACTGCCTCCCATTGGAGGTAGCCCAGAAGGACTCAGTATACTGTCCTACATGAATTTTACGATATTAAATGTTTACATAAATTTTGTAGAAAGAAAATTAAAATAAACATATATGAATTATAAAGTGAAGAAAAAAAATTAAACAGAGTGAATATGATGACTCAGAATTTGGCAAGAGCGTTTCAAAACTGAAGTTATGATGTCAGCAGTAAGTATCTGTGGTAGTTGTACTATGTCTAGCTATCTTCTAAAACCCAGTCAATTATTTAGATTAGCCCAGTACATAATGAGTTACCTAACTTATATTATTTTACGGTTCAGAAGACTTATTCATTCTTATATTTGTTTATCTATAATAAACTTTCACATAAGTAGAGAGAGCAATTTTATTAACAATTTTATTCCCCTATTTGTTTGGTCGTTCCATTGCTTAAAAAATTTAATTTATGTGTAGATTAAACAAACTGCATTAAACTGCAACCTTTTTTAACTTATTGGCTAGTTGCAACTTCATTTTTAGTTCCTGTACTTTATTTCTATATTACAAACTTTGTATTCGTATCTGAGCTTTTAATGGCTTCAATAAAGTGCCTCGGGATTAAATTTTCTTTTAATCTGTCCAGAGTTTTATTCTGTCTACTTTATCAAATGCTTTAATAAAGTCAAGAAATCCTGTGTGGGTTTCCTTGTTGTAGTCTCTTATATATATATATATATATATATATATATATATATATATATATATATATATATTTTCTCTATTTCTGTAATGCAAATTCTCCATACATGATCGTTCTCGTCTGTATCCACTTCGTCCGTCTCTTAAGATTGCTTCTGCTATTTGTTTTAGGCTGAACATGAAACATTTTTAGTGCATTTTGTAATTGAAATATTAATTTCTCTGTATTTGTTGCAGTCTTAGAGTTTCGCTTGTTAAAAATGTAGTTTACTATAGCTGTTGGCTAGTTTTCTGGTATTGCTCCTCTCTTTCAGCGTACATTTTGTTTCATAAAGTTGAAAATCTTAGCTTAAAAATTATACCTAAGTTACATATTTTATTAGCCTATTATTAATTCCACCTATCCCAACTGACATCCTGTAGGGTAAAGGTTGGTAATATTATGATACCAATAATATTATGATAGTTCTTTTTGAGAATTTTTTTACAATTCTACTGAGCAAAAGAAGGCCCGGTTTTGTGCAGAAACTTGTCCACGAACATTCCCTTAATACGTTGACGCAAAAAACCGATCTTCATCTCGCTCAGTAAACTGTAAAAAATTTTCAAACAGAACAATCATAGTGTTATTATTATCACTATATTACTAACCTTTAGCGTATATAAATAATATTTTAATAGCGTATTAATTTATTTTTACAAATCTCGTAAATCCATTCATTTTTTAATATATACTTGCCCTTAAGTCATCTATTCAGACTTTAAAATATAGTTTATATAACAATACCACATAATTTAAATTATATATACTTTTTTATAATATATATATGCACTCTAAATTCATGTTTATGTACTTCTTTTTATTATTTAAGTTAATATTATTGCATTTTGTTAGGTAAAGACCCTACTTTGTCATTTTACGTAGGTCACTCTGGTGGTAAGTTTTGTAAATTAAAATTAAAGTTTACTTATCTATATCTATCCAGTTTCATAAAAATCACGTATGATATATTTATTTCACTCCGAGATTTAATTTTAAATGCCAAAAAATTCTAAGTCGAAGTCTAGAATCAAAGCTTAAACTAGTTCCTCACTCCTAACGGCTTGTGTTCAGAGAATTTGCAATTCATTTCTACCCCCAGCGTGGAAAAAAGTCCATTATCATTTTTATTAGAAAACGAAAAACACGAGCCATGTTAATATTGCAGTGCTCCATTCTACTTACGTTGATTCTCTTGTCATTTGTTTGATAATTCCGGAAGACAACGAGCTTCTTCCCAGCTTCACTAGCAGTAACAAGACTTCCGCAATCAATTTCAAGCAGGTGTTTGCAAGAAGGGTTTAGGTCTCCTTACCTAAGCACCATGCAGACGGTGTACGCGATAGATAAGGCGAACAGCATTGCTGTTACCTGGGAGTGATTACAGCAATCCAAACCGCTCATAGGACATAAATGCTAGAATTAATTTGGTATCCTGTGTTGTATTGTGTTAAGCTATAATATCCTGATGATCTTTTATTCCACAATTTCTACCACGTGTATCAGGTGAAGAAGATGTTTATGCTTAAACAAACTCGTAAGCCGTAAAATTTTAAGGGGGAGGTTTTAAACAAAACAACTTGGTGGCAGTGTTGGTAGTGAGTTGGTAGTAGTGGTAGTAGTAAGTTGATAGTAGTAGCAGCAGTAGTAGTAGTGCTGGTAGTGAGTTGGTAGTAGTGGTAGTAGTAAGTTGATAGTAGTAGCAGTAGTAGTAGTAGTGCTGGTAGTGAGTTGGTAGTAGTGGTAGTAGTAAGTTGATAGTAGTAGTAGCAGTAGTAGTAGTGCTGGTAGTGAGTTGGTAGTAGTGGTAGTAGTAAGTTGGTAATTGTATCAGTACTAAATTGGTAGTAGTAGTAGTAGTAGTAGTAGTAGCAGCAAACTGTTTTTGGCATATAGTAGTAGTACTAGCAGCACCTGTATTTTTGGCAACAGTAGTAGTATCAGCAGCGGCAGTAGTAGTAGTAGTAGTAGTAGTGTTGGTAGTGAGTTGGTAGTAGAAAGCTGGTAATAGTAGTGGTGGTAGTAGTAGTAGTAGTAGTAGTAGTAGTAGTAGCAGAAGCAATATTTTTGGCAATAGTAGTAGTAGTAGTAGTAATAGTAGTGTTGGTAGTGAGTTGGTAGTAGTGGTAGTAGTAGCAGCGGCAGCTGTATTTTTGGCAACAGTAGTAATATCAGCAGCAGCAGTAGTAGTAGTAGTAGTGTTGGTAGTAGCGGTAGTAGTGTTTGTAATAGTGGTAGTAGTAAATTGGTGATAGTAGCAGCAGCAGCAATAGTAGTAATATCAGCAGCAGTAGTAGTAGTAGTAGTAGTAGTAGTAGTAGTAGTAGTGTTTGTAATAGTGGTAGTAGTAAATTGGTAGTAGTAGCAGTAGCAGCTGTATTTTTGGCAATAGTAGTATCAGCAGCAGCAGTAGTAGTGATAGTAGTGTTTGTAATAGTGGTAGTAGTAAATTGGTGATAGTAGCAGCAGCAGCAATAGTAGTAATATCAGCAGTAGTAGTAGTAGTGGTAGTAGTAGTAGTGTTTGTAATAGTTTTAGTAGTAAATTGGTAGTAGTAGTAGTAGCAGCAGCCGTATTTTTGGCAATAGTAGTAATAGCAGCAGCAGTAATAGTAGTAGTAGTAGTAGTAGTAGTAGTAGTAGTGCTGGTAGTGAGTTGGTAGCAATAGTAGTAGTAAGTTGGTAATATTGGTAGTAGTAAGTTAGTAAAAGTTGGTCGCAAACCAGCTATATCGGCTGGGGAATCATCGTGCTAACTATACAATATCTCTATTCTGGTTGGATGATCGTTCATCTCTGCTTCGGCTTGTGGATGTGAGGTCAGCAGCCGGCTGGTCGGTCTTGGCCCTTCATGGGTTGTAGCGCCACGGATTGTAGTAGTAGTAGTAGTAGTAGTAGTAGTAGTAATTGTTTAGTGACATAATTTGCGAGTAGACTATTATTAATGGCAATTTCTGTAGATTGAAAGTAATATTAAGTAACTATAGCAGTTTGAATAAGACTAAATTGGGTCTTTCTGAAAGTAGAATGTGAGGAGAGGAGGGTGGAATTAAACATGAAAGTCTAATATCATTGTCGACATTTTTGTATATCTCAAAAGGACCCTATTTAGTGTTCTTCTATTCTACATAGTTGTAGAAATATTATATAGTTAATTTTAATTATTATGGTAGCGATCGTTTTTTATAATTTTAATAGCGTTGTTTATAATAACGGCTGTATTTTTTTTAATGGTGCAGATAGAATTTATAAAAGTTATATTAGCGGTTGTTCTTTATGGTTATGAAACTTGGACTCTCACTTTGAGAGAGGAACATGGGTTAAGGGTGTTTGAGAATAAGGTGCTTAGGAAAATATTTGGGGCTAAGAGGGATGAAGTTACACAACACAGAATTGCACGCATTGTATTCTTCACCTGACATAATTAGGAACATTAAATCCAGACATTTGAGATGGGTAGGGTATGTAATACGTATGGGCGAATCCAGAAATGCATATAGAGTGTTAGTTGGGAGGCCGAAGAGAAAAAGACCTTTGGGGAGGCCGAGAGGTAGATGGGAAGATAATATTAATATGGATTTGAGGGAGGTGGGATATGATGATAGAGACTGCATTAATCTTGCTCAGGATAGGGACCAATGGTGGGCTTATGTGAGAGCGGCAATGAACCTCCGGGTTCCTTAAAAGCCAGTAAGTAAGTAGCCTACAGATAGTTTGCTTGGAGGCGATTTCATAATCCCGAGTTAGTAAACAACCAATTCTGTAATGAAAATAAAAATAAATTAGGCTTTAAGTATTCTTTGCAATTCTATCCCACAGCAATTTTTTGTGTATTGAAAATTGCAGAAATTCTGCCCTGGATCGTACGACGATCTTCCTAAGTTCTGAATTAGGCAGAGTTTTCTACATGATCACGATACCCATAATTTCCACTGATTGAAATCTATAAGCATTATCTGTAATGCCATTTTACTGACTTGTTTTAGAAGCTGTGATCTGACTGTAACTTGTTTAAATCAGATGTTTTGTTGTGTCAAGCAGTCCTTGTCATTTTGACAGCCAATTTTATGCTCCAAGTTTCATTGTATTTCAAGTGTGAATGATATAGTAGGTACAATAAAGACATTCATTTTTCACCATTATAGACCTACAGGATGTTTTTATTGTTATTGTCATTATTATAATGGGTATAAAGATAATAACAATTGTTGTGATTCACCATTTCCTGTAAATCGTAACAAAAGGAACACGAAATGATAAAAATGATATAAACATCTTTCTTTCAGAGAATGGGAGGGAAATAATACATACATTGTTTGGAGATAACTGCGTAATTTCATCGAAGCTAGTTTTTATGTAACGGGCTGCTGTAATCACTCATAACTGCCCATTGTGATGCTGTCCTCTACGCTCCGAGTCTCTAGTGGCTGTCGCACTTCTTCATAGTCATGCATTGAAAGGCAGGAAATCCCAGCACGGAATTTTGTGTACACGGAATTGAAGTTTTTGTTTGATAATTTAAAATTGAATTTAGGAACAGGACAGGAAAAAAATAAGATAAAACAATTCAGTATACGTAGCATTATATAACGAGACAATGTAGACAACAGTATTTTAGCACAGGAAAATAATATGTGTTAAAGAAAAATCGCCTTGATAGCTAAGTTATCACTAGAGACGAGAATTCCATGTAAATGCATGTTTTTATAGGAACATAGGACATAGCTCAAACTTAGTACTTATCCATTTCATTACTTTCCGGTTCCAAATATATGTACTTTTCCCGCACATGTTTGCATGTTTTGACCTTTCTGGGGATAAAAACATGCATAATAATAATAATAATAATAATAATAATAATAATAATAATAATAATAATAATAATAATAATAATGTTTTATTTTCGCTGGCAGAGTTGAGGCCATAAGGCCTTCTCTTCCACTCAACCAGCCTGTTTAAGCAATTTTTAACTTAATAATGCATGTAATATACACATAGCGTGTAAGAGGGCCTTAGACTAGAAATGTTTAGTTTAAATGTACTTCTGTTTATATGTATGCATAAGGGTGTAATTATTTGACTTATTTGAACTGTTGTATCAGTGAAGCGTGGTGAGTCAGTGAAGTTATGGTTTTAAAGTGCAGTGAATAGTTCCGATCAGTGATAATTTATAGCGTCAATGAAATGTGTTCTATAGTGTCAGTGAAATGTGTTATATAGTATCAGTGAAATGTGTCCTAAAGTGTCAGTGAAATGCGTCATAGTGCCACTACAGTGAGTGAGATGAGAGTAAAGTGAGACTATTGAAACTTATGTAGGGCCTATATATACGTAGGTTGTATTGTAAAATTAGGTATTTTATTTATGTTTTATTATTAATTGTAATTATTGTGTTAAATTGTATTGTGTATTCTTAGTGTATTATGTATATAATTGTATTGTGTATTGTAAATTTTATTGTGTATTGTTTGTGATTTTATTGTGTATTGTTTATCATTTTATTTTGTATTGTTTATATTGTGTATACCACTGCCACCGGGTGCTTGCCCACTTGCAGTGTAAATAAATACATACATATTAATTATATTCATTATTATACCATTCTAGAACCCAATGACATAAATCGTTCCGATGGCAAACGTTCAGATGGCTTAACTTTAACACCATGGTCCAAAGGCAAATCACTTTTATGGGATGCCAATTGTTATAACACCTTCGCTTCTTCTTATTTGCCCAAAACTTCCAAACTCGCTGGTTCAGCCGCTGCATCTGCTGTTACAATTAAACGCAATAAGTATCTCGATCTTCTGGATCGATATAATTTTGTCGTTTTCGCTGTAGAATCTATGGGCCCATGGTGTTCCGAGGCGAAGTTGTTATCTTCTGATATCGGCAAGTATTTATCAGCACTTAACGGTGACTCTCGCTCTACGGATTTCCTCCGACAAAGAATTAGTATTGCCATTCAACGAGGGAACGCTATAAGTGTTATGGGGACTTTTCCAGAATCTAAATCGTTGGAAAAAATATTTTATTTCGTGTAGAGCTGTAGACAGTTTTTCGCATCCTTTAGTTTTGTTGCTAATTTCTAGTTTGTCCCTTACTCAATTGTTTAATTTAATTTCAAAATTGAATTAAAGTTTATTTTATATTCAGTTTAAATGCATGTTTTAATGGTTTTGAGTGGACATCTAAGTTTCTCCATTTTTATGTCCCTTTAACTTCAGGAATCAGGACTAAAGAAGGAAAAGAAAAAGAAAAACGAAATAACAGAAAAATGAAATAAAGTGTTAATATTTTCACAATAAAATGTTAGAGGACCTTTCCCTGGACAGAAATTCACTTTTACAACATTTTACCGACGATCCTCTACAGACTACATGTCATAAATGGATTTATTACGTTGGATATTTTGAGAAGAGTAGAGAGGAAATGTAGAGGATTCAAGAAAACTGCCGACAAATAATTTACGTCAAAATCACACACTTTCAGGGAGGTTATAAATTCTCTCCCTTTTCCAGTACTGGTAGCAATATAGATTGTTCTAAAATTGGAATCATTCGCTAAACTGTGTGTGAACCTCGTAAGTAGTTAATGTGTTTG
This sequence comes from Periplaneta americana, assembly GCF_040183065.1. Lineage (NCBI taxonomy): Eukaryota > Metazoa > Arthropoda > Insecta > Blattodea > Blattidae > Periplaneta > Periplaneta americana. The sequence continues at coordinate 53,756,935 of NC_091118.1, forward strand.
TTTATTCTGTTTGCTTGTGTTAATGTGGTTCTAATATGCTTCCAATTAAAGGTTTCTCTATTCGGATAAAATGTACTACACAATTTCAAGTCGACCAATAGGGGAAACTCGCCTAATTCCGCAGTACGGGTAATTCCGCAGTAGTGCATATATGATTTTACTGCGGCTTTACAATAGCGTGAACGTAAGTTTTGAGAGGCTGTCAACAGGAGGCATGTCCTCTGCAGTGCTATAGAAAAAAAAAATCAAGGATATTGGTCGACACCTCTGTCGGCAATACAGTGAAACATCGAAAGTTGGCTGTTTTTAGTGTTTTGCTACACAGCTGTGAAGAAAGTGAGCATTGTTACATATAAATTGTTCCTTTTATGTTACTTTCATAATATAGGCCTATTTCATAATTATTAATACTGCGGAATTAGCCAAGTCATATAGCGGATTTATCCGCACTGTTGCGGAATTACCCGAGTTGTTCTTTTTCAACGGCAATGTATATACAACTAAATATATTTGCATTTGAATAGGTCTCTTTATCTCATTTGGTAATGAAAGGTTTTGCCCATGTCTACATACCTTGATAATGTTTTTCAATAAACATTTTGATAAAAATATGATAGATTTACTTCTTAATATTGTGGAATTAGCCGAGTCTCCTCTATGTCGTGTCTGCTTCACTTATTGCAAGAATTCATAAAAGGAAAGAATCTGCAAAGAATTCCATAGATCGCTCAGTTATGCCGTGGTAAAGTGGCTGTAGCGGCGAAAAGCAAACTGGACAGGGTCATAAATGCGAACCCGGACTTCGGATTCTTTTGTTCAGTGAAAACTTGAATGAAGAATTTGACCTGACATTGTCACAGATATGTTCATTTAAGTTTGCACCCATAACTTCTTGCGATGTTAGAGAGATTATTCTGTGCCTACAAAAACATATTGACTGACAAGCGCAGGAACTTCACAGAAACCAATTTAAAAATGTTGTTAGGTTATTAACTTTGCAAAGAATGTGAAGTGAAATAAGACATTTGGAACAAAAATGAAAGTGCATATTTTAATGTCTATTTTTCGCTTGATCGTGCATGTTTCATAGTTTGATAGCGCATGAATGCATGCATATTTTGGAATTTTATAGTGCATGAAATTCTCGTCTCTAGTTATCACAGTTCTAGCTTAAAAGGATTATGGACCAGTGGAGTTGTAATTGTGGCAGACAAAGCCAGGGTTGTGAGGGACTTTTCTCGGAGTTCTCCCGTTATTCCCTCCGCTTATTTATAATTTAGTTCTAAATTGTGATAGTGTTCAGCAATACCTGTCGTCACTAGATAAAACATTTCAGAGGCGAGGCGATGTTACGATAAAAAGTTATGTGATGATGAATATTCAGAAGCAGTTGATACTGATTACGAGGTGTAGTGAGGAAATGAAACCATGATGCCAGGTAATTAGGAGTAGAAGTATGCAGAAGTTTGAATAACAGAGACAGGAAATGTACGATAATCATCTTCGTTTGTGAAGTTTTCTCAAGTGCAATGTGGTTATCGCATTTTTTCAAAAGTTTATCACATTTTTAGAAGTTGAAGTTAAAAATGCTAGACGACTTACAGATCTACATAAGAGGCAAAGGGGGTTTTGCCTAACAGGGTATTAAAGACCACAGCCAGCGGTTGTGATATAATAGGAATTATATGGATGGAGAGAAATTGTGTGTGGTGTGATTGATTGTGGAGCCAGCATGTGCGGGTAGCAAAAACTGCACGCAACTCAATCCATAACGGGTGCACAAAACACCGACTTTGGCTGAAATGCTTAGGGATTATTTATGTCCTGCCTGACAGGCACCTCTATACCTCTGTTGGGTTAAGATAGGATAGACTTTGACTGAATAGGATATCATAACTCATAATAGCGTAAGAGAGACTTGAACGTAATATTGGTTACAGGTAAGATTCGAGAAGACAATACCTACAGCAAAGAACGCTGCAGAAGACGAAATACAAAATCTATTTTATGTAATGTGACTAACCTCATATTATATTGCTGCCAGGAAGTCAAAAGGAGGACAGCAATGGCAAAGGATAGGAAAAGATAGAGTAATTCAGAGTACGATAGGATAGGATGAGATAGGATAGGATAGAATAGAGTAATTTAGAGTACGATAGGATAGGATAAGATAGAAATAGGATAAGATGGCAATAGAATAGAATGGGATGGGATGAGATGAATAGGGTATAGGATGGCAAATGATATGATAGGGTAATTCAAAGCACGATAAAATACGACAGGATAGGATAAGCTAGGATAGGATAGGGTAGGGTAATTGAGAGTAGGATAGGATAAGATGCGAAGGATAGGTCAGGATATGGTACAGTAGGATAATTCAAAGTATGATAAAATGAGGTAGGATAGGATAAGACAGAATAATTAGATGTACGATAGGATAGGATAGGACAAGATAGGATAGGGTAGGGTAATTCAGAGTGGAATAGGATAAGATACGATAGAATAGGACCGGATAGGGTGCGGTAGGATAATTCAGAGTATGATAGGATAAGATAGGATAGGACAGGTCAGGACAGGATAGGATAGGACAAGATAGGATAGGGTAGAGTAGAGTAATGCAGAGTAGGATATGATAAGATACGAAGGATAGGACGGGATAGGGTACGGTAGGATAATTCAGAGTACGATATGATAGAATAAGATAACATTTTATAGGACAGGATAGAGTAATTCAGAATACGACAGAATAAGATAAGATAGGATGGGGTAGTATAGGGTAATTCAGAGTACGATATGATAGAATAAGATAACATTTTATAGGACAGGATAGAGTAATTCAGAATACGACAGAATAAGATAAGATAGGATAGGGTAGTATAGGGTAATTCAGAGTACGATATGATAGAATAAGATAACATTTTATAGGACAGGATAGAGTAATTCAGAATACGACAGAATAAGATAAGATAGGATAGGGTAGTATAGGGTAATTGAGAATACGATAGGGTAGAATAAGATAGCATAATATAGGATAGGATGGGGTAATTCAGAGAACTGTGGGGTGACATACAATAATAATAATAATAATAATAATAATAATAATTTATTTTAGCTGGCAGAGTTAAGGCCGTAAGGCCTTCTCTTCCACTCAACCAGCAAAAAGTGTATATACATATGCATGAACTTACAAAGAATCCAACAATTTGATTTAGATGAGAGTTACATGTATACAAAAGTTATTTACAAATTAAACAACAAAATACTATGAACTATTAATTAAACACTGAAATAAACTGTGTAGCAGAATTAAACTATAATACATAGAATGTTAATATATTTCAAATAATATTAGATAATAGAAAGAGATTATTACGAGACAATTAAAATACAGCACAATCAGGATGATGTCTAAAGAAAAAAGTAACAATGTAGTGAGTGATATTTTAAATCAGTATGATTGGAGTGAAATGCTAATAAGGTTATCTTTTAAGCTGTTCTTAAAGGTGTTTATTGTCTTGCAGCCCCTAATACTTTGTGACAAGGAATTCCATTGACGCGAGGTGGATATTGTAAAAGATGATGAATAACAAGATGTTCTATGAAGAGGTATACTTAGCGTGCCACAGATAAGTGATCTGGTATTTACGTCGTGGTTAGAGTATAGATAAGAGAAACGAGACGAAAGGTAATTTGGTGTTGAAGTGTGCAGAATTCGAAAGAGTAAAGACAAAGAGTGTAAAGTTCTACGTTCTTTAAGTCGGAGCCACGAGAGACTTGCGAAGGACGGTGATATGTGATCATACCGTCGGATGTTGCACACGTATCTGACGCACATATTCTGAGCTCGCTGTAACTTGACTGACAATTCAGAACTTAGGTCACTTAACAAAACGTCACAATAATCGAAGTGCGGCGTTACTAGGGTTTGCACTAGGGTAAGTTTTAGTTGCTGGGGCAAGAAGTTTCTCAAGCAACTCAAACAGTGAATGGAGGAACAGATTTTTTTATCGTTTCTTTAACTTGAAAATTCCAACTTAGATTATTATCAAAAAAGAAGCCAAGATTTTTTACGACAGATGAATAAGGGATTAGCGTGTTGTTAAGGGTAACAACTGAAAGATTACTGTTATTAAGGGAGTTAACTAAACGCTTATGTCCAATAATTATGGCTTGAGTCTTACTTGGATTAAGTGCAGAATAGGGTAGGGTAATTAACAGTAGGATAAGATACGATAGAATAGGATAGAGTAATTCAGAGTACGATAGCATAAAATACGTTAGGATAGGATAGGACAGGATAGGATAATTCGGAGTACGATAGGCTAAGATACGATTGGATATCATATGACAGATATTAGAAAATACAGTATGATAGAATGGCACAGTATGCAATGGAATGGGACGAAGCACAACGAGACGGGATAGTAACTTGTAAGATAGCATGGGCTAGGATGAAGTGATATGGAATGGGATAAGATAGATTAATACATAATCAGATGAGCTGCAATGCGATGAGATGGGATAGCATGGCATAGGATGGAACGAAATAAAACTGGACGTGATTCGATGAGATAGAATAGGATAAGATGAGATCAGATAGGACAGGTCTACGTTAGCAATATTATAATTCTTCAGTGGGCACACATGATAGACGTCCTCTTCATATTCATATGTTAAATACTACAAGTTGACTACACTATGTTCAAGTATAAGTTACAGCCTTTGGGAATGTGTGACATCACAAAGCAGTCCCCGGGGCCCAAGGGGTTAAACATAGCCCTGCATTGCACTGACGTATTTAATGCCTGTACACCAACACAAGGTATTCAGATTTGCGGAGAAATTATTAACAAAAGAATCCCAATGAGAAATTAAATCACTATATTTATAATGAGCGAACAATGCTGTACGTACCTCACACAGGACACTCCTCTAGCCAATGGAGGCACTCCACCTCCAGTCAGCTGCGAGTTGGGAATCTAAAATTTATCACCGTTCCGATAATGTAATTCATGTTTCTTTATTAGGACCTATTATTCATCTCTTATGGTCTTTGCGAATGTCGGCATGACATTGGATGCTACCCTCAAACTGCCTAATCTCACAGCCTAAAAGTAATAATTTTTTCTGTGACACTTTTCATACAAATCCCCACATCAGTACAATACACCGTGTGACACAAAATTCACTTACCAAAACAATATTATTTTGTGCGAGATCGTGCGTATTTGCTTGGTTTCCGCACAAAACCAATCCGCGGTAAGTCTAAAATTCCACATTCAGTATTCCCAGCCTAACACACACAACAATTTCCCTCTTCTTACCGCTTAAGTGACATATTGATTTTATTCCTTTAGGCTTTTAACATATTATTTTTAGAGACATTCAATATAATAATAATTATAAATTGGAAACTTACCACTGCAATTTCACCTAAATTTCACTGTTAATTATTGTTTTTAAATATTTGCAAAAATTAAGTAAACTCTACAACTCCACTAAAGTTACTGCATTCGTGATGCAAGTAACATTAAGGAAGCCGTTTGTTTCAAGTTCGCATTTATAGACTGGGGGAAAAAAAAGACAGACGTATATCACGGCCTGCTGGAGTATAGTAAACACAGAATAGTAATATACGTTACAAGAGCGGTTTGTTGACGTTTTCATGGTCGAGGAAAAGATTGAAAAAGCGAAACGTAGTTGAGCTTTTTTAATTTCCGAGAACATGAAAACAAACATTCCGCTCGTGTATCGTACATTATTTTGTGCGAAGATCGTTTATTACATACCTGAAAGACGAATTTCTAATTAGTTGCAATGAAATCTCCAACTTGGTTTCTGTTTAATGACGGCAACTTCGGAAAACCAAAATATCTTTCTTCAACATTGTTGCTATAAAATGTTTTCTGTGTTTACTATACTCCAGCAGGCCGTGATATACGTTTGTCTTCCCCCTCCCCCAGTCTATAAATGCGAACTTAAAACCAACGGTAAGGTTATGTAATGATTTATTTTTCATTTTAATATTTTAACAATATTATTTGTATAACATATTGCAGTAATAACATCCGCATCTGGAATCTTGTTGATTTTTTCACGGCTTCCTTAATGTTACTTGTATCAGGAATGCAATAAGTTTCGTGGAGTAGTAGACTTTACTTAATTTTTGCAAATATTTAAAAACAATAATTAACATTGCAATTTAGGTGAAATTGCAGTGGTAAGTTTCCAATTTATAATTATTACTATGTTAAACGTCTCTAAAAATAATATTTTAAAAGCCTAAAGCAGTAAAATGAATGTCGCGCTTAAGCGGTAAGAAGAGGGAAATTGTTATGTGTGTTACGTTGGGAATACTGAATGTGGTATTTCACACTTACCGCGTATTAGTTCTGTGCGGAAAACAAGCAAATACGCACGATCTCGCACAAAACATTTTAAAGCAACAATGTTGAAGATAGATATTTTTGTTTTGCAAATTTGCCGTCATTGAACAGAAACCAAGATGGAGATTTCATTGCAACTAATTAGAAATTTCTTTTTCAGGTATGTAATAAACGATCTTCGCACAAAATAATGTACGATACACGAGCGGTATGTTTTCTTTCAATTCTCGGAAATTAAAAAAGCTCAACTACGTTTCGCTTTTTCATACTTTTCCTCGAACATTAAAATTTCAACATACCGCTCATGTAACGCATATTACTATTCAAATAACAAATACGAGTCCACCAAGTTGTTTTAACAGATTCTAATGAGTTGTCTAAAGTAATTGCGAACTACAATTTGAACATTTATGAAAGGAAATCTAAGATGATAGCTTTTAGAGGGAAATACCACTGTAGAGCTAAGATGGTAGACTAGACTAGAGGAACCAAAGTGTTTCACAAGCACAGCTCTGAGCAATGGTACCTACTTCGATCCAAGGTTATACAATAAAATAATTGATAAATACCCAAATTTGGAAAATTTTAGTATCAGAAATTTAAAAAATAGCGTTAGGAATTTACTTTTTAAAGAATATATATCGATTTAATATGTATATGTATTTGTATGATTTTAATTGTTAAAATTGAAATTGTATTTTTAAAGTTAAGTTATTTCTGTAATTTTTTCTTCTTGGTTCAGTTTGTGTCAAATAATTATCTTTGTTTGTGTTTATCTTTGTGTTTAGATATCTCCCTGGGCACGAGTTTTTACTCCTTCAGGGAAGAATTCAGATTGTATTTTTGTACATGTTATTTTACTAACAATAAACAATAAAGTTCGGATAAAGTAGCTGTATCAGGATAGGCATACTTGGTCCGTGCGTTTTGTTTACAAACATTAACTAATCCCCATTTCAGTTTGGTTGATAGGTCTTTCCCCTCTACTCACACTCTCTGCCATTAGTGAAGGGGAAGACGCTACTGTCGAGCTCACAAATGTTCGACTAATTTACTTTCAACATAGTGACACATTTTATTATCGAAAGTGTTTACCGGTAATCTATGTTTCAAAAGTCTTTACTAAGTGTTTATATTTCATTTTATTGGTGTTTACACTTTATATCAACTGGCACATTAAAAAAAAACTGAGAACAGAAGATAAATGTTTTTTTTTTTTCTACACCGCTAGTTGCTACTCTACAGCATACACAACGGGACAATCTGCACTGTGTCACTCCCCCCTGACTTCATAATACAAACGAACATTCCTTAACTTAATTAATTATTAGTTGAAAATATTGTAAGAACGACACTAAAATATACTCAAACATATAATCGTCAAAAATATGTGTCACTGTATTTCATATTTACTAATATAGGCCTACTTTATTTAATATTTTATTTTCTTCTGTGCACAGATTGGGGGGTGCAGGTATAAGAAGTAACAGCTACCGGTCTGTCACTGACGGACTCAGGGCAAGTAGAAGGGGGAAGAAATGCCTTCACATCCTCTCAACTTGTGTGAAATGTCGTTTGGTTGTCGCTTGTCCCCCAGCCGACAGTAATGAAGACGTATATCCAGTTCCAGCTGTACTGTCACTGACGTTTTAGCTAGGGGGTGGAGAGCGTTCTTCCCAGCAGGTAAACTTTAAGCTTATGGAAGGAGGTGGTGTTTACTTAGTCTGAAGCAAGTCAAGGCCCTATCCTACACAGCTGTACAGCCTATGCTGAATCAGCTACTTTATCCGAACCTTAGTGTTCAATAATAGGCTACGGTAATAGAACAAATATCAACTTTTAATTATTTGGACTGTAACATTTCCTGGCTCTACCAAGAGGGATGAAGTTACAGGAGAATCGAGAACGTTACACAACACAGAACTGCACGCATTGTATTCTTTACGTGACATAATTAGGAACATTAAATCCAGACATTTGAGATTGGGAGGACATGTTGCACATATGGGCGAATCCAGAAATGCATATAGAATGTTAGTTGGGAGGCCGGAGGGAAAAAGACCTTTGGGAAGACCGAGAAGTAGATGGGAAGATAATATTAACATGGATTTGAGGGAGATGGGATATGATGATAGAGACTGGATTAATCTTGCTCAGGATAGGGACCAATGGCAGGCTTATGTGAGGGCGGCAATGAACCTCCGGGTTCCTTAAAAGCAAGTAAGTAGACTAAGTAAGAAACATTTCCTACATGCAAGTCACAGATAGTCCTATAAATATAAAAATAAACAAATTCCAAAATACAGCGTGTGTGGAACTACAAGAAGGCCTCTGAAGTACAGAACAAAGATTGATGCACAATTGAAGTTTTATGAGGTGATGGCAGAGCCAGTTTTAACATACAGTATGGTAGTAGTGTCCAACTACGAAGAAGAGATAGATAAAGAATTGAAAGCGCAGAAATGAGATTTTTGAGGAATAGGAGATCGACTACAAATTGACTGGTAAAATAGACGAATATAGAAGAAACTGGTATCATCATATATGTATATAGAAGACAAGACGATAGACTCCCAAAACAGATAATCTACCAAGAATTTCGGCACCCATGTTGGTATAACCACTTTTTCTTCTATACAATGAGAAACTCATACATAAAATTTTTCCGAACTTCTCGATACTATCTGCTTATAAATGTACGAAATATGTATGATTAATTTTTACTTTATTTATTGAACAACTTGAGCTTTCATCTGTTACATGAAATAGACTCATCCTATGCTTTAATTTTTATGACGATACAGCCCTCGTATGTTATGGATTCGTCCTATACTTTTATTTGTCTACTGCATGACATGACTCTTTCCTCTTACATAGTCGGACAGCAATACTACGGCGGATGCACTGTTATCACTACATGACGTTACTGCTTCCTGTTACACACATAATGTGACATTTTCCCCGTTTGTATCCCCAATGAAAACGTGTTCACAACAAAGAAATTTGGCATATAATTTCTGTATTTCATTCCTCGTTATTTTTATAAATATAAATGAAGATATCTAGTTCAGAATTAATCCACATCTTAAGGTACAAACTATGCTGAACCACAAAGAAAATACTCGTAGATTCATCTGCTTGGCTTGTTACATATAACATGTGACATTTTTTTCCGCTTGTACCTCCAATAAGGAAATAATCTCGTCAAAAAATTCTTTAATAAGTATTATTTCTACTCAGTTGAGATTTAGCCATTATTTTAGATGTCCACTAGTGGCCTGAAGCAACAATAGCTGCTTGTATATTAAAAAATGAATCACTACACAATTTTACTAAAAAAACAATAAGAAACATTACCTTTATACAATGTCATTGAAGGCAGCTATTCGATCCGAACACGATATTTATAATCCCGCGTCACATAAAATGGCGTTGAACCCTTCTTCTTGATACATCATGAAGAACGAAGAAAACTGAAGCCTTACGAACGAAACACAAATCTTCTTTAAATACATTTCTTGTTATATTTGTTAAATTATAAAAGTTATGAACAAATGTTTCAAGTTTTTAGTTTTCTTACAAAGTTCTTGAGTTAATAACGAATCGAATGAGACATTTCCCATCGTGATAGGTGCTGCAGTTTTCTCAAAATTTTGTGTAAACAACGAAATTATATACATAGTGGACCAAAAAGGCACAAAATTCAAATGGTTATATTCCAGTAGCTAATGACTTCACTTGAAAGTTTATTTCACAGGCAAATTTCACAGTCCTTGTAGATTGGGAAAGTACTGTAATATTTAATTTTTTACCATTTATTAAACATTATTTTTCTATTTTTTGTAAGACAACGCAAAATCGATCGTATAGGCCGAACTAAGCATTATAGTCTTACGAGTTCAGCAGGCCAAGCCGTTTGTTGTGCTATCATCATTTGTTTTCTTCCTTTTTGTGTTCTCATGTTGTGAATAATGGGTCGCTTAACGAACGAAGATAAGATTTTCATTAAACATTTGCACCAATATGTTAATTTATCTGCCCGTCAAATTGTAAGGAACTACGCTCAGCGAGAATGGTCTGTTTCAAGTGTACAACGATTGATTAGCAAGATACGGACATGATATCCCTCCTGAGAGATTATTGCGTGAAAGATCGCATTTCTCAGATTCTCTGATGGTTTTCTCTGGAGTTTCAAACGAGATCTTAATCCTATGGACTATTTTGTATGGAGTCAACTACAAAAAACAGTTTACTACAAAACAAGAATTCGTAATATACTGAACGTTTAAGACAACGTCTTCCTGAATGTTGGGACCGGCTTGATCAAAGACAGATATCCAGTGCTATTGGAAAATGGAGAAGACGCGTACAAATGGTTGTGCGGGCAAATGGCGGTCACATACAGCATCATTTTGAATTTTGATTATTTGAAATATCATTAATTATTAGCCTATTAATTTTGTCAACATTCAGTTTCTGCATTTTGAAGTAATAAATTGTCTTCAAAAACCACATTTTTGGCATCATTGTGTGTTGACCTCCATAAGATTTTAATTGAGTCTCAAAGAAACATAATAAACGGTTCTACTCAACTTTAAAGTCTACTTTTTCCAACATGTAAATTAATGTTACGTATTTCTGAAAATAGAGTATTTCTAATTTTGTGCCTTTTTTGGCCCACTGTGTCTGTAAATGTCCGGTGATTTTGTTCTTGTGTAGATTTTGGATCTTATGTCTTACCAGTAATCCTATAACCTCTTTCACCTCCTAGTATTAGTAAGTTCTTTCGAATTGTTCGGACTGTAAGTTGAACCTCTTTATACCCACCTGTATAGGCGTAAGTGAGCTGGACTCATTCTAGAAACGTGAGTTCGAACCCAGTTTGAGCTGATTACATGGTAGAATTTATGCTGGGGTTTTCACGTGAATACCTCTTCAAAATCAGACCGACAAATGGGGTACCAGGATGGAAACGGCTATGTAACGTTCCCAGGGTGACACATTCCGATACTGTAACTTTATGACTAGTAACACAATTGAAATAAATGTAATCTCGTTCGATCGGCTATCCACATTGCGATTTTTCTTTCAACTCTCAGATGAATGTGAGATAATGTCCTGGTAAATCCTTTTACGATATATTCAACCACGGAAAATGCTCATAACAGAAATAGGGGTCAGGTATGACGCCATACTAAGCTACCATTTTATCAGAGAGTAACTGTCTACAATACCCTTGACAGTTCAGAAATAAACCAAAGAATGCACTCATTAATAGCCAGGGGGTTTAATTATTTTCATGCAAGGTATACAGTATCTCGTGTAAGTTCGTCAGTTTCCTGCATTGGGGCCGGAGAGTTCCTAGCCGTGCTCCGATAGAAGTAATGAGGGAAAAAACTGGTTATAAATGTTTCCACGCTGATAATTTTAAAGAAAGTAGCCATTATTTATAAAACTTGCTTACTTACTTACTTACTTACTTACTCACTTACTTACTAACTTACTGGCTCTTAAGGAACCCGGAGGTTCATTGCCGTCCTCACATAAGCCCGCCATCGGTCCCTATCCTGAGCAAGATTAATCCAGTCTCTACCATCATATCCCACCTCCCTCAAATCCATTTTAATATTATCCTCCCATCTACGTCTCGGCCTCCTCAAAGGTCTTTTTCCTTCCGGCCTCCCAACTAGCGCTCTATATGCATTTCTGGATTAGCTGATACTTGCTACATGCCCTGCCCATATCAAACGTCTGGATTTAATGTTCCTAATTATGTCAGTTGAAGAATACAATGCGTGCAGCTCTGCGTTGTGTAACTTTCTCCATTCTCCTGTAACTTCATCCCTCTTAGCCCCAAATATTTTCCTAAGAACCTTATTTTCAAACACCTTAATCTCTGTTCCTCTCTCAAAGTAAGAGTCCAAGTTTCACAGCCATATAGAACAACCGGTAGTATAACTGTTTCATAAATTCTAACTTTGAGATTTTTTGACAGCAGACTAGATGACAAAAGCTTCTGAACCGAATAATAACAGGCATTTCCCATATTTATTCTGCGTTTAATTTCCTCCCGATTGTCATTTATATTTGTTACTGTTGCTCCAAGATAATTGAATTTTTCTACCTCGTCGAAAGATGAATCTCCAATTTTTATAGTTCCATTTCGTACAATATTCTAGTCACGAGACAAATCATATACTTAGTCTTTTCGGGATTTACTTCCAACCCTATCGTTTACTTGCTTCAAGTAGAATTTCCCTAATCGTTTGTGGATTTTCTCCTAACATATTCAAGTCATCCGCATAGACAATAAGCTAATGTATGGTTTCTTTTTCTTAGTTTCATGATAACCTATGCTCTGCTCAGCTGCAATTTTGATATTATCTCGGATATTGTCCCACACGCTATTAACATCTAACTCTTCCACAGCTTCGTCGGAAGTTGCTAAAGCAGCAAACCTATTTGAAATTTCAACCTGATAACGTTGCTTAGTTTCCTCGTCCTTTAATTTCTGAATATTGAATCTACTAATATTAGTTATAGAATTTTCCAGTTTTATAAAATTGATATTATTATTATTATTATTATTATTATTATTATTATTATTATTATTATTATTATTATTATTATTATTGAATTATAAAATTTCCTAAGTCCACACTTTTGGAGTAACGATTAGCGCAATTGGTCGTGAAACCAGGTGTCCCGGGTTCGAATCCCGGTCAGGAAAAGTTATCTAGTTGAGGCTTTTTCCAGGGGTTTCCACTCAACCCAATATGAGAAAATGCTGGGTAACTTTCGGTGCTGGACCCCGGACTCATTTCACCGGCATTATCACCTTCATCTCATTCAGACGCTAAATAACCCGAGATGTAGATACAGCATCGTAAAATAACCTACTTAAAAATATTTCCTATTTGTATAGCCGATTTACAATTTTAGTCGGAGACATAGTAGCCATATTAGGCAGGATGTTGGTGATACTGTTACATTGCAATATTAAACAGAAAAACCGTCGATGTGAACAGATCGGGGAACGGGGGAAATTTGTTGTTTATTGTTTTCAGTTTAATTTTCAACCATTTTATTCATGTATGGGCCTATGTTCATAATATGTGCCTCCGTTTCGTCTACAGTATTAGCCGGGCTGATCACGTAACACCATCCCTCGAAATGTTGTCCTGGCTCCGACTAGAAGATCTTAGGAAAATCCACTGTCTTTCCCTCCTCTTTCACATATTGCATTTCTCCACTCCCGTCTATTTTGCGTCTCGTTTTAAAAATTTATCCACCCATCATAACCTAGACCACGATCACTACACTCCTCAATATTATCCATTCCCTCCCACCGAACATCCTCATATTCATCTTCTTTCACTGTGGCTGTTCCTCGGCTTTGGAATTCCCTACCGAGTAATGTCAGGGACTGTCAGACATCAAACCAATTTAAGAATAGACTAAGGAAATATTTTTCTAACAATTCTTGTTAACAATAATAGCTGTTTCAGGTTTCTCAATGTTTAATGGTTATATATATCACAGAATAAATATTTAAATTACCTCATTATTATTATTATTATTATTATTATTATTATTATTATTATTATTATTATTATTATTATTATTATTATTATTATTATTGTTTCTTACCAATTTTTATTATTCTCACTAACATTACTTATCCAACTTTCATTATTCACTTTCACGTTGTTTTATGATCTACATATTAATGTAATAACTATTGTAAGCCAACTGTATTCAATTAGAATTAGTCTGGCTGGGGCTTAGCTCTGCAAGATTAAATAAACAAATAAAATTATTATGTTGAACAAAAGAAAAAAGTGGTACCATATGCATTTTATGGTTAACATTTCATTTGAAGTAATAAGTCATTGAGCGCGCTACATTTGGAGAGTAATATGAATTGAATGAAATTTACGGTAGGGGGCACTATGCCCAGCACTGCGATCTGTTACGATCTTTTGCACTAACCCTCAAGCGAGGCGCATTCCCAAACCCACACCGGCTGACTACACTAAGGTTCGCTGCGTACCCAGGTTTCAAGCAGGCAACCCCTATCGTCTCTAGGCCAGCCCCCTCCGTGCGTCGCCAGCCGGAGATCGGAGAATGCAATTGAATGATGACGAAATGGAGAAATGTTGACGGAATGATGTAATGTCTAATATGGAGAAACGGGATTACCTGAGAAAAATCGAACTGCGCACGTGTCACTGTGGATTTTCCAATGAAAAATCCTAGACTTGACCGGGACTCCAACCCAGACCGCCTCCGTAACAGGCCGGTGGGCTGACCACTCAGCCACCGCAGGAGTTGGGAGTAATATGAAACATAATAATAATAATAATAATAATAATAATAATAATAATACTTTCTTACTATAAGTGTCCTACAAGGAAAACTCAGCTCGGACTCCTCGCGACGCGCATGCTATACCCCTCTTACCCCCCTGCATTAGGCGTAAGAGCATGCTGGGAACGGGAGCATATGTCATCTGCGCGAGACAGTCATGCACGCTGGTTTCTGCGCAATGAGTTTTCCTTGTCGGATGCCTATAATGGCGGATACTCGACTGTTCATCATTCAACCATATGATGCCAGTTGTGTAGATCAATTTACCCCACAGTCGTGGCTATAGTGCGTCATAGGAGGCTGGTCTACACTACAGCCGCGATAAGATAAGATGACGATTGCGATTTGTTGGGTTGTCACAGGGAAACTGGAGCTCCAAGAGGAAACCCTGTGTTACCTGGACCTCGGGCTTGCCTAACACAAGTCAGAAATCGGAAGTACACTGGAGATATAACCCAGATCCACAGGATTATAAGTCTAGCGCTGTAGCCACTAGACCGCAGTGGCAAATTACAACAGTAATAATAATAATAATAATAATAATAATAATAATAATAATAATAATAATAATAATAATAATAATAATAATGTTATAATGGACACCTGGAATAATTCCAATCGAACTGTTTATCATGAATAATTTCAACGGAAAAAATTGTTCCGGGGCCGGCTATCGATCCCGGGATCTTTCGCTTAGAGCACGAACGCTGTACAGACTCAGCTACCCAGCTTACTTCACAGGGAGCCATACCTGAATACCAGATTTGCATATGAGCCGTTGAGAGCAGAAGTGGTGTAAGTCAAAAATGGGTAATGAGGGTTAAAGTAAACATTCTCTAAATTACAGCCAAAGTAGCAATTAATATTCAATTTATTTAAACTATTAGTAGTCAGTGGATAGCACGAAGGACATATTAATTGCTACTTTGCGCTGTAGTTTACAGAATTTTTACTTTAAACCTCATTACCCAATTTTGACTTACACCACTTCTGCTCTGAACGGTCATATGCATCATGAGTTGTAAAGCCCGCTTTTTGCCACGACAGACAATAACATTCGCATAATTTCAATAGTCTCTCTATCGTATGCATTGAGTTGGAGGTCATATAATGTATTTGTCTATGATAGTAGCTTGTTTTATGTTTTCAGTTTGTATATAATAAACAGGCTTGTGTTTCCGCTAACCAATCACAATGCCAGAATCCACGTGTCAGCGGACTGACCTTCCGTACCGCGCTACCTAGGCAGAGACGATCTCGTGGCCGCAGGACTCATCTCGCGAAAGACCACTTTCCTATCGCTATTACTGCTGACAATACATAACCGTGCAATTTATATAGCGTCGTTAAACAACTGGTTATAGTGTCAAGGTCAACAAAGCATAGCAGTGCCACCTCCCTGTGTCACGTGACGTGTTCTTTCTTGTGCAGTAATTCTGAAATGCAGTGCGTACGGGATTATGTAGACTGTCTCAAGAGTCATAAAACATGGACCACACTGAAGTCACTCGTAATTCAAGCCGATTACGTAATTGAGATTAGGCAGTTCAGTTGTGCGACCATTAACTCTGGAAGCGAGTGGGAGTTTGTGTATAATAGATAAAAGTAAATAGGTCCTGGGCAAGTAATAAATATTCGAACCATAAACTTGCGAGGTGGAAGGCTCAAATGAGCTGCCTGCTGCCTGTTTGTTTGTATATGATTATTATTTTTTTGCTTCTTATTCTTCTTTTTTGCCGTGTATTTATTAAGGTGGGTAGTGGCACCGGTACTGCACATGCACCGGGGTCTCAATTTTCAGTAAAAGGATTAAAAAAAGAAGATTCAAACAATATTTTTGAGGCTTAGTGAACGAGGGAGGGGTGCCAAAATACAAACAATTACTCTCAACATGGCTGTATTTTAGTCACGCCTGGAACATAGTTGGTAACTATGGAAATGAGAAATATAAAAACAAATGTCTTTCGTTCACTTGCCAGTTGGGATCTTATTTATGCACCATTTTGGTTGCGTGCTTGCCTCGGCTGGTCCCATGCGGAGACTGACTTGAAGCGACGTTGCCATATTTCTCATACACGATGAGTCAACCAACTCCTATAGAGTGAACTGGTAATGAGTAATTCTTTAGTTTAACGTTTCTTTCAGAGAAGATGTGATGATATTTGAAGTGTCCACTGCAAGAATGATGGATGTCACTTTCTTGTCGAAAATGTCGTACTTAAATTTTTATTGTAATAATAATAATGATAATAATAATAATAATAATAATAATAATAATAATAATAATAATGTTTTATTTTCGCTGGCAGAGTTAAGGCCATAAGGCCTTCTCTTCCACTCAACCAGCCTTAATCAATACAATACATATTTAAATTACAAATATTTACACTACACTTAAAAGGTTCTCCAGCTATATTCTTCAGTTAAGTTTTAAAGTTTTAAAGACTAGTAGACTACATATTTATTTAAATTTAGATAAACCTATAAGGTAAAGTAGTAACAATTTATGAGCTAATTTAATTCAATCAATTAGAATTAATTTAAGATTTGAGTTAGCTAGTAAAATGATGAAAATTAATTTAATATAAGCTTACTAGGACTATGTTACAGGGGGAAAAAAAAAATATATATATATATAAATCTAAAATATATTTCTATAATAAGAATATTAATGTAATTGCCATCAGAGGTTTTGTAAATCTATTTAGAAAAAATTAATGATAATAATAAGAATGGACAGATGTTAGTTTCATTATAGGTAACAAATATTAATCAGCAATTAATCCGTTAAGTAAGAATTTATGTAATTTTGACCTAAATGAAGTTATTGTCCAACAACCCCTTACATCACTCGGAAGCGAGTTCCAATTTCTAGCAACTGAAACTGTATAAGATGAAGAACATAAAGATGTCTTGTGGTAGGGTATAATGAGTAAATTGTTATGATGAGATCTTGTACTTAGCTGATGATATGCAGATAAATTTTGAAAACGAGAAGCCAAATAGATTGGGACAGCGGTGCGCAGAATTTGAAATAAGAGAATAAGAAAATGCAGGGCTCGTCGATCGCTTAGCCTTAGCCAAGACAGAGTTTGGAAAGACGGGGAAACATGATCATACTTACGAATATTGCAAATATAACGGACGCACGCATTATGCACACGTTGTAGTCTGCTGCTCAAATTTGCATTTAGGTTACTTAATATAATATCGCAGTAGTCAAAGTGTGGCATCACGAGTGTTTGTACAAGGATTAATTTTAATTTATCGGGAAGAAAGTGCTTCAGTCGCTTTAATGAGTGGCCTAATTGTAATTGTAAATTTAATATTAATTGTAATTTTATTCTTCATACAGTACCTGGCCACATTAATAGAATCATCTAAAACTTTTCGAATACTTTATTTTAATTTTACATTTACTGCAATTTTGTAATTGAAAATGGAACCATATTATCTCCACTATATTTTCAGAACACATTTTGAACAATATTTACATTTTCATATCAAAAAATATTTGAATTACTACTTACTTAAGCCCATGTGAAATCTTTATATTTTAAGGATCCCCTTCAACTCTGAGTGGTATACTCGCAATCATTTTGATACTAATAACCAGTTTAGGCATTTCCTTTCAACCAAATTCATACAAATTCTCGATTGTGTTCAAATTTGAAGAATTTCCAGAACAATGCAAAGACTAGTATTTTTCTGACAGAAAGGTTTTCACTCTAACAGTGTGACAAGTTGCTCCATCATGCATAATTATCATCTTGTAATCTGAAATTGTAAATATTCTTTAAAATTTGTTCTCAAAATGTAGTTGACATGATATAGATATAGTTTTATGTATAAAATTGCTGTCAAAGAAGCATCAAAATAAAGTATTTAAAAAACTGTAAGATATTTTATTAATGTGTCCAGGTACTGTATTATAGTTGTAATCCCCTGGTCGAGGGGCAGAGAAGGTTTGATGGCCTTATCTCTACCAGGTTAAATAAATAAATAAATAAATACTAAATATGAAGACTGTCAATGAATAGCTTAAGACACATAGAATGTACATAGAGAGTTATTATGCCATTAACACTGATAGTCATTGTCCAGTAATGATCGGAAAATCGCAGTTAAGCTTTGAGCGCTAAGCATTTCAAACTTTCGATTGCTTCTCCTGAAAAATGTATTCCAAATGACATCCATCATTCTTGCAGTGGACTCTTCAATTGTAACTGTAAATTCTTCGTTCCTTCCAAAATTACAGAGATAAACAAGAGCTAAGATGTAGTAATATGGTAATTTATTATTCATCGTTTCTTTATACTTAAAGAGGAAATTAAATTAAATTATGGTTTATTTAACGACGCTCGCAACTGCAGAAGTTATATCAGCGTCGCCGGTGTGCCGGAATTTTGTCCCGCAGGAGTTCTTTTACATGCTAGTAAATCTATTGGACATGAGCCTGTCGCATTTAAACACACCTGAGCTGGGATCGAACTCGCAACCTCGAGCATAGAAGACCAGCGCTATACCAACTACGCTACCGAGACCGACTTTAAAGAGGATATTCAAGCATGAAAATATGACACCTGCTTTTATATTTCTTATTTTATTATTCCTTTTACCGTAAAAAGCTTTTCAAATACGTCTTTCATTCATAGTTATCTTTCCAAGGAGAGGTCCTTTGCTGCAAACGCAGCATTCTCCAATATTCATTATTTTCCATCTTCTCCACTTACGATCCACACATCTTAATGATGTTTATCATCTGATATCTTCTTCTGCCCCTAACTTTTTCCCGTTCATCATTCCTTCCACTACGTCCTCCAACAGGCAGTTTCTTTTCAGCCAGTGACTCATCCACCTGTCTGTCTATTTCACACGCTACATCCTTCTTCATATTCACGTTTCAAAGGCTTCTCTTTACTTCGTCGTAATGTCCATGTTTCTATCCCCTAAATGTCACACTCCACACAAAGTACTTCACCAGTATCTTCCTTAGTTCTTTTTCCAGAGGTCAGCAGAAGATGCTTCTATTTCTATTAAAAGCTTCTTTGCCGTTGCTACTCCTTTTGACTTTCTGACAACTTGAAATGATAATTGTAATTCTTCATTTAATATCTCTTAACTATAAACCTACATTACTTATCGTATGTTATTGATGTGTAGGAGTGATAAGCACAATAAACCACTAGTGGAAATACAAATCATACAAAACTATGGTACTCGTTTGAGTTCAAGAACGGTCCCATTGCTAAATCATACTTTATGTAACGACTCTTTTAGGGTAATGGGGCTTTTCTTGAAGCATCCCGTATCTTTAGACATTATTTGCATAGTGTTTCCAGCAAAATATTAGGTCGTTCTTTCCATATACAGATGCCTCTGCATATTAATAATACAAAACCACCATAAGGTAGAAAGTGGAAAGTGTGCTAGTTGGGTCTTTCTTGAAATAACCTATTCAATTTCAAATTATATTTGCTTGTACTTGACGTAGGCCTACTTAGAAACAGAATTATGTTCCCGTTCCTCAAAAATGATTGCAAAGCCACGGTTATACAATTTTGCACGCATAATCTGACCTATTACAGGACATATATGGATAAATTTTTATTAGTATCATGGAAAAATGTGCTCAGATGTGATGAAATTAAATATATAACCTATATCAACACAGACATGGGAATACTACACATCCAACCAAAAAGCCAGGAACTAAACACACTAGAACAATATGAAATATACAGACACACAAAAACACACTGCAATGAAATTCTCAACACACAACTCAATTTCAGAACACACACACTCTTTGACTCCGAATTAGACTTCACAAACACACCCTCACAGGAAACAAAACAATTGGCGCCAAAACCAGCAACGACCAGTTCTGAAGAAGACCAATAATAGGTCGAAACATGTAAAGAAGGTACGATAGAATTTAACACAAGAAAGTCATATAATACATATTCCGAAGTGATACAGTGTTAAAAGTTGTATAATCAAGATGTATAAATAAGGTTAGTTTTGTTCTACCCATGACAGATATTAATGAAATTGGTATATTAAAACTTCTTAACCTAAATAAACTAAACTTTACCAGTACAGGTAGGGACAGTGAAAGAATGTGTATCAAGTTTAGATTCTGAATATTTGACAATTCCTGATAAAAATGTTTGTATATGTGGAAAATTTTTTTCAGTTAAATTTTTCATATTAAATGTTTAAAAATTGAATCTAGGTTTAGCATGTAATATAATTTAAAAAAACCACAACTTAAATTTTTTAGGATCATGAATAAAACGTATTCATAATTGGTGTAGTAGTTGATGAGACATGAATCGTGAAAATATCAATCTGGCTATGATTTATAATACACGATCACCTTTAAAAAGTTCATCGCACTGTATTGGATTTCAACGTAAAAATCTCACATTTAAGGGTATATGTACGTGAACGATCACAAATATTATCAGAAAATGCAGGCTTTATATATCTAAAATTTTATAAGAAAATAAACTCACAATTGGACAAAAATTACATGGTACAACAACAAGACTTATTAGAACTTAAATATCTAGTAAAAATATATAAAAAAATATTTTTCACACCAATTTTATCAAAACATGAAGAAAAACAAAAAAATCCTGCAGTTACATCATTTGGTAACCATAACATTGTTATGGTCTCTCTGACATCTTTAATATTTTCCTGCATGTAATAAATACATTTCTGAAAAGTAGACTACTCTCAGACATGTAAAATTGTTTATTTTAATACAATTAATTTTTTATTTGTCCTATATTAAAATTTACATAATATTTTGTGACCTAATTTTTATATTTTCAAAGAAATGGGCATTATTGTAGTCTACCTTTTGCATAAATGCATGTTAAATCAGTGCACAAAATTTCAGAATTCTATCTCTAATGGTTGTAGAGTTATGAAATAATGTGTCAAAATTTTCAAATTCTGGATAACTTAATTTAAATTAAAAAGTGAATTCTAAAAAAATATTATTAGTAACCTTTTTATACTTTCATCAGATATTTAAATTCTAATGAGTCTTGATGTGGTACCTTGTAATTTTTGTCCAATTGTAAGTTCATTTTCTTATAAAATTTTAGAAATTTAGAGCCTGCATTTTCTGATAATACTTGTGGTCGTTTACGTACATATACTCTTAATGGAATTAATATAAACCATTAGAACATCAAGGTCGAATCTGAGTAGATAAGCGACAGTGCAGCAATGGAAGAATGACTCTGATACAGGAATCCGAAGTACTCAAAGGAAACCTGCTTCAGAACCATTCTTTCCCGTCACATATGTCACAGAATCTGCACGAAACTGAATTTTATTAATAAATGAGCACAGTTTTCACTGTTTATACGCACGTGCGTGATGTTGTCTTGGTACTACATACACCGGGGCGTTTTCTCGACCCGTCCCGACCTTATACGGCACACAATCGCCTCGCAGAAGCCAGATCGTCTGTTTGAAAATTAATTAAAGTTTGTTATTCTCGAGCCTCTCGGTCTAGGACCGGTCAGGCCGCCCCCGACAGGGGAGCTGTCCGCGGCCCCACGAAAGGGCCCGTGTTTTATGGTACCAAGACGCAGCCGCGGGGGTTTCAATAAAGGAATAACGGTACAAACTCCAGATTTATTGAGAAGAGCAGAAAAGGGGAAAGAAAAGACTGAGTAAGAATAGAGAAGAGTAGAGTAGAAAGAGCAAGCGTAAAGTAGAGAAGACTAGAATAGAGTAGAGATGATCAGAGTAGAGCAGAGTAGAGAAGACTAGAATAGAGTAAAGATCACCAGATCAGAGTAGAGTAGAATAGATTAGAGTAAAAAATAGGAAACTAGAACAGAGAAAAGTAGAGCAGGGTACAGTAGAGAAAACTAAAATAAAGTAGAGTAGATGAAACTAGCGAAGAGAAAATTAGAATAGAGTTTAGTAAAGAAAACAAGAGTAGAGTAGAGGAAACTATAATAAAGTTCAGAAAACAAGAATAGAGTAGAGGTGACTAGAATAGAGGACAGAAGAAAAGATTAGAGTACGGAAGACAAAAGTAGAGTACAGAAGAAAACAGCAAAGTACAGAGGACAAGAGTAAGTGTAGAAGTCGAGAGTGTAGTATATAGGGCAAGAGTAGAGCACAGAAGACATGAGTGGAATACAGAAGACAAGAGTAGAGTACTGAAGATAAGAATAGAGTACAGAAAACATTAGTAGAATGGAGTACAGAAGACAACAGTAGAGCAGAGTAGAGCACAGAAGACAAGAGTAGAGTACAGAAAACAAGAGTAGTATAGAGAAGACTAGAGTACAGTAGAAAAACGAGAGCAGAGGAGAGCAGATAAGGCAAGAATAGAGCACAGAAGGTAAAAGTAGAGAAGAGTAGAGTATAGCATAGTAGATAAGACAAGAGTGGAGAAGAGTAGAGTACGGAAGACAGAGTGCAGTCCAGAAGTGTAGAGAAGACGTGCAGGGTAGATTTTTTTAATTTTTATTTTATTGGGTTATTTTACGACGCTGTATCAACATCTAGGTTATTTAGCGTCTGAATGAAATGAAGGTGATGATGCCGGTGAAATGAGTCCGGGGTCCAGCACCGAAAGTTACCCAGTATTTGCTCGTATTGGGTTGAGGGAAAACCCCGGAAAAAACCTCAACCAGGTAACTTGTCCCGACCGGGATTCGAACCCGGGCCACCTGGTTTCGCGGCTAGACGCGCTGACCGTTACTCCACAGGTGTGGACTGCAGGGTAGAGGAGACAATAGTAGAATGGAGTACAGAAGACAAGAGTAGAGCAGAGTAGAGCACAGAAGAAAGAGTAGAGTACAGAAAGCATGAATATCGTACTCGAAGACAAAAGTCTACTTTTCCATTAATTGAGCCTAAATGACATACAAGTGCAGCTCTTAAACATGGTGCTAGTTTTGGCCCAAGACTTTATAATAAAATTACAAACCATTTTCCAAATTTGAAATATTTTAAAATTGGAGCTATTAAAAAAGGAATTTGTAAAATTATCCATGATATATAATATTGACAAATGTATTTTTTTTTACCTTTTATTTCTGTCGACTATATTCAGGTTTTTTTTTATTGAATATCACTGGTTTCTGTCCGATTGTCAATTTATATTAAATGTGTATTTTTCTCTCTTTTTCTCTTTCTTCTTTATTCTTGCTCTTGTGTTGTATTTATTGGCTTGAATTAAGTTACTTACTGTATTTAGTAAACTGTCCTTGTAAATGTTATGTTATATTATTGACTAAGACAACACTGTACACGAGCCTGGCTCTTACGGTAGTGGCTAGAAACATTTTTGTTTTATAAATGTAATTTGTACTCACTAGCTAGCTAGTTAAATAAAATAAGAAAATAAAAAGAGTAGTACAGAAAAGTCTAGATTACAGTAGAAACACAAGAACAGAATAGAGCAGATAACGCAAGAATAGAGCACAGAAGGTAAAAGTAGAGAAGAGTAGAGTAGAGCATAGTAGATAAGACAAGAGTGGAGAAGACTAGAGTACGGAAGACAGAGTGCAGTCCAGAAGAGTAGCGAAGACTACAATAGGGTAGAGAAGACAATAGTAGAGTACAGAAGATTAGACCACAGAACACAAGAGTGTAGTACAGAAGATAAAGGTAGAGTAAAGAAGCCTAGATTAAAGTAGAAAAGACCGAAGTAGAATAGTTTAGAATACAGAAAACTGTTTTAGAATAGAATAGAGTGGAGAAGAGTACGTTAGTGAAAATTTATTTATAAAAACAATTTTTTTATTGAACAGTGAAATATTTAGGTATTTCTTTTCTAAAATTTTACTTATTCGAGTTTACGGCATGCAATTTGTAACGCGTTTCTTAAAATTTCATATTTATTTCGTATTATTATTATTATTATTATTATTATTATTATTATTATTATTATTATTATTATTATTATTATTATTATTAGCAAACAATTCCAAGCAATCCAAACTTATTCGTGCCGATTATACAGTGTTGTACCAGTTCTATCCGTTTAAACAATGCCTTCCAATTTTAGCTTAAAAATTAAACCACTTCCCAAATTGTCAAAAAAAAACTGTAATTCTGGATGTTATTATTGTCTTCTTCCTGCTGGAATTTCTTCGGTCACTCTTTTAATGAATCCTCTCTACGTAGTTGTCATTACTTTTCCAGTCCATCTAAAGCGTCTGGCTTTAGATCTTGCTAGTCTTTAAATAAATCACACATTTCCGCACATTTTTCTTTCAATTCTTCATTCTCTGGCGACAAAGCTCTTCAACACCCCAAATGTGTTTCGTAAAATGTTCCTTATTGTTCGTATTCGTCCATCTATTTTGGTTTGTGTCAGTTTTTCTCATGGAAACTTTGGAACAGGTTGTGTTAGGGATTTATAAATATAAATCATATATTTCCTCGAAAAGAGTCTGCTCTGCTTTTAAAAATACTTGAAAGAGCATGATGGGTTTTATTTGCGCTCTGAATTTTATTATTGATTGCCCCTTTGATGTTGTTTGAGTTCAAGGATATTCCCAGATATATGAAGTTATTTACTTGTCCAAATGTTTCAGTTTGTAGTTGTTGATCTGCATTGAGATGGAGGTCGCGAGTGGGGACAAAATGTTTGATTTTATTTACATTTAATTGCATATCATTGCCTTCGAGAGAGTTGAAGAGCTACTGTGTAAGTCTTCTATTAATTACATCTTCATTTTCTGCTCGGTTTTGTGGGTATTGTACACAATTATTGAGGTATGATATATAACTTCAAAAGATTAAAGGGAATTTCTGCAAATGAATCTAATTTTGAACTCCAGACTGTTTGATATTATAGACTGTTCTTTATTACATAAACATATGAATTCTACTGATAACGATTCGGAAAGCAGGCTGAAGTAAGAATAGAGAATATATTAGTCGGCGCTAAGAGTCTAGCAAAAAGGGCGTTTGGGCGTAAACCTGTACTAATGGAGAGAATAACAGAAAACAAGTGAAGAGCTATTAGTCAGACCCGTAAGTAGGACTCCACAATGTGGGCAGCGTGCCCAGGCGGGTTCGAGGAATCCAGGTGGGATGTCCCGTTGCCAACATGACATTCCTAAACTTCCCCACAAAGACATGACGAAGCTCTCTTAAAGTGTGACACTTTGATATATAAGCTACAACGTCCCAGTAAATGAGTTGCCATCTGCCCTTGTTGAGATCCAATGAAATGGGAGGAATGTGCGATAAAAATAAGCAAACACGTCTGTCTGTCTCTTTAAAAGTTGGCGTTTTTTCTGTGTTCCTCTCTAGAGTTAATGATATCAATCTTATGTACAGTCTATAAAATTCTTGAGCCAAGATTATCATCATATATTTCAGCGTTTGATTTGCTTTGTACGACAGTTTCTTTTATTAGTTTATATATTTCTTAATCATTGTGGTTTACACGGATGTTAATTAATTACTTTGAAACTACAAAGAAACAAAATCAAGGGTTTAATTTTCGCACACTTCATAGAAATTTTCCTTCATGATGAAGTTCTAAGTTATATTCGATAAAGACTCAACGTCTTGTTGATTCTAAATTAAGAGAGTAATATTGCGTTTACTGAAGATAGAGTACGTTTTGTACTTTGTTTATGAACTGGGCCATTAGAAGTTTATGTGTGTTGAAAAGTGTCAATATTCATTTGGCTCCTGTGTAAATTTTCCTTAATATTCCCAAAAGAATAGAATACTTCCTGTTGTAGAAAAGTTTACCATTAAAACCTACCGTGCTTACTGAATTCGTGGAACATAATGTGGTAAAGTCTAGGCCTTAAGCTTATAGAATTTGTGGAACATTATGAGGTAAAGTCTAGGCCTTAAGCTTATAGGATTTGTGGAACATTATGTGGTAAAGTCTAGGCCTTAAGCTTATAGGATTTGTGGAACATTATGTGGTAAAGTCTAGGCCTTAAGCTTATAGGATTTGTGGAACATTATGTGCTAAAGTCTAGACTTTAAGCTTATAGAATTTGTGGAACATTATATAATAAAGTCTAGGCCTTAAGCTTATAGAATTTGTGGAACATTATGTGGTAAAGTCTAGGCCTTAAGCTTATAGGATATGTGGAACATTATGTAGTAAAGTCTAGGCCTTAAGCTTACAGAATTTGAGGAACATTGCACAGTAAAGTCTAGCCCTTAAGCTTAGACAATTTGTGACATTACGTGGTAAAGTCTAGGCCTTAAGCTTATAGAATTTGTGGAACATTATGTAGTAAAGTCTAGGCCTTAAGCTTATAGAATTTGTGGAACATTATGTGGTCAATTCTAGGCCTTAAGCTTATAGAATTTGTGGAACATTATGTAGTAAAGTCTAGGCCTTAAGCTTATAGAATTTGTGGAACATTATGTGGTAAAGTCTAGGCCTTAAGCTTATAGAATTTGTGGAACATTATGTGGTAAAGTCTAGGCCTTAAGCTTATAGAATTTGTGGAACATTATGTGGTAAAGTCTAGGCCTTAAGCTTATAGAATTTGTGGAATATTATGTAGCAAAGTCTAGGCCTTAAGCTTATAGAATTTGTGGAACCTTACGTGATAAAGTCTCGGCTCTAAGTTTATAGAATTTGTGGAACATTATGTGGTAAAGTCTAGGCCTTAAGCTTATAGAATTTGTGGAACATTATGAGGTAAAGTCTCGGCCCTAAGTTTATAGAATTTGTGGAACATTATGTAGTAAAGTCTAAGCCTTAAGTTTATAGAATTTGTGGAACATTATGTGGTAAAGTCTAGGCCTTAAGCTTATAGAATTTGTGGAACATTATGTGGCAAAGTCTAGGCCTTAAGCTTATAGAATTTGTGGAACATTACGTGATAAAGTCTCGGCCCTAAGTTTATAGAATTTGTGGAACATTTTGTGGTAAATTCTAAGCCTTAAGTTTATAGAATTTGTGGAACATTTTGTGGTAAATCTAGGCCTTAAGCTTATAGAATTTGTGGAACATTACCTGATAAAATCTAGACCTTAAGAGTGGATGCAACTGAATTATCTAACTTCTACAATTACCACGAGATCAAAATAATATTTACTACATATTTGTGTAGCCTATTTGATAGTGTAAGTGTATCGAGTTTCCTTAAGCTTTTTTTGAAGAATACAATTAAAAAATCATACAGTTATTAGTACCGTTACCATTTCACTCGCTGAAAATGCAGATCGTGTTTTTATGCTTAACTGGGAAAATGGGTGAAAATTTGTCAATTTTCGATCAAAAATAACATTTTTTTTTTATAAATTGAGAAAATGGATCTATGATACCTACACTACATTTTGACGAAGTTTTAGAACCTTACGGAGGTTTTGTCATTAATTAAGTTATCTTTAAACATGCTGCGTTCATTTGGTTTAAAATGAATGCAAGGTTTTAAACGCATTTTCTCGTCCTTCCCCCCCCCCCCCCGTCACTTCTCTGCATTCACATTGCTAAAGATTTCACATATTTGATGTTAGGAAGCTGAAATTTTTACTGGATGTTCTTTAAAACATACTTAACAAAGTTAAGTTCGCATTTTTCAATAATTTTAATAATAATTTGTGATAAAATATGTGCTTGCACTCTGTAAATTTTATAAATTTTAATATGAATACGTTTAATATTTTTCCTTAGCCTATATTTACAAGGTAAAACTAAAAATGTGACAACATATAAACTTTCTAAAGAGGTCAAAGATATTCCAAAAAGATTTTGTGATATGATGCTTCAAATTTGGGGGAGAAGAAACATTTTGGAAAATTGCATTTTTTTAAATTTAAATACATGAAACTTACCGACATCATTACTATTGATATCAATAGTATTATGTGTACAAGAAAAGGTTTCTAACTTAAAAAAATGTTTAAAATAGAAATTTCACCACGTAACGAAAATTCCGTTTTGTAGAATTGGATTTGCGTTTGAGTCTAAAGAAAACAGCAGAACAGCACAATGTGGTCTGTTGTGACGAGAATCCAAGGTCCCGCATACCGGTAAGGCATCATTCTACAAAACGTTCACGCTTAAGTATTTCTGATGACGTAAATATTATTTAACGCCTAGAAAACGCGGTAAGGATTAAGGATATTTCTGGAGAGTTTAAAATAATACTAATTAATTAATTTGTTTATGAATTTATATATTTATTCATTCATTGAATCATTCTTTCATTTATTAATTGATTGATTAATTCATTAATTCACTCACTCACTCACTCACTCACTCACTCACTCACTCACTCACTCACTCACTCACTCACTCACTCACTCATTTGTTATTTATTTACTTAGAAGTTTATTTATTTATTTATTTTACTTATTTGAGCGTTCAGAGCAAAAGTGATGTAAGTCAGAAATGGGTAATGAGGGTTAAAGTAAACATTCTGTAAAATACAGCACAAAGTAGCAAATAATATTCAATTAATTTAAACTATTAGTAGTCAGTGGATAAAGAAATACATATTAACTGCTACTTTGCGCTGTATTTTACAGAATTTTTACTTTAAACCTAATTACCTAATTTTGACTTATACCACTTTTGCTCTGAACGGCTCATTAGTTTATTTATTTATTTATTTATTTATTTATTTATTTACTTATTTATTTATTTATTTATTTATTTATTTATTTATTTATTTATTTATTTATTTATTTATTTATTTATTCATTCATTTTTGTATTTTATAGATAGCTATGTTCTAGAAAATAAAATTAAGTTGTATTGAGGTTGTAGGCCTATCAGATTCACTTTTTATACTGAATTAAAAACTCTTTGTCCACACCTGTGGAGTAACGGTCAGCGCGTCTGGCCGCGAAACCAGGTGGCCCGGTTCGAATCCCGGTCGGGGCAAGTTACCTGGTTGAGGTTTTTTCCGGGGTTTTCCTCAACCCAATACGAGCAAATGTTGGGTAAGTTTCGGTGCTGGACCCCGGACTCATTTCACCGGCATTATCACACCTTCATTTCATTCAGACGCTAAATAACCTGAGCTGTTGATACAGCGTCGTAAAATAACCCAATGAAATGAAAAAAAAATCGAAAGAGAATTGGGAGGACAAATTTAAAAGGTACGCAAAACGCGTCCTTGCAAGGGGTTGGGGGCTGTACAAAACTAAATATGTGAGCTCCAACCCTGTTGGACACTAGTCTCACTCCGGGTTACGCTGCTTCACTGAAGGAGCTCTAGAAAATTTTGAAGGGGATGCCGAAATTGGACGTAACCTCTTAGGTACCACATACGCGAGGGGGACGGAGATGAAAAAAAAACAACTCTTAAATACCATTCCCGTATGATCGATGTTTTCTTGTTCATAATATTCCTCGACTTTCATGCTATACTGCATGCAGATTTTAGAGGACTTGCTCCGAGTGTTATATGTAAGTAGCTGGACATTGACTTCATCCTATATCGACGAAACAGTGTATTCACAGCTACCCTCCATATCTGGAGGCCGTTTCTTCTATTCACGACCTGAGAATGCGCCATGCCGTGATGATAGGGGCCCCCAATGCATGTATTATTATAATGATGATGATGATGATGATTATTATTATTATTATTGATATTATTATTGTTGTTATTATTATTATTGATATTATTATTAATATTATTATTACTTGTATTATTATTATTATTATTATTATTATTATTATTATTATTATTATTATTATTGAAAATTTCATTAATTTGATATTTTGTTCGGATTAAAATTATAGGGTAAATCTGACCATAAAGTAGCCATTACGTTTGGTTATCGTTTGCCGTAACACACTGTAGACAAAAATTAAAATAAACCGTTATTCTATAAGGACCGGAAAATAATTTTTGTATCGTGCCAGAAATGTAACCTGGGTTTACACCTTTCCAGCAGCAAACAATACCACTAACACCACAGTGTAGAGCTACATGAACGTAATAAAACCAAGACTTAGCAAGGAAGGATACGTTGAAGTATTGCGGCATAACCAGACTGGCACTTGAAACAAATTATAGCTCGCATTTACCAATGCCATGCATAGAAAGTGTTATATTTCAAAGCATAATTACAGCTTGTACGATTCTGAGATATTTAAATAGACAGAATCGATGGCTCTTCAGATGCCCCCTTCAGATAGTGTAGGTAACAACTCTCTCTAAAACGCAATGGGCCACGGATATATGTAGCAGAACAATTTGCTTCATTAGTAGAAATCCATCATAAACACAGACATTTGAGTAGGATGGGAAAAAAATAAATAGACTTGAATAATAGTCTGCAAACCCGTTCTCTAATGCATTAAATATTACAAACTAAAAGGTTGTGTATATATACGCACATAAACGAAACATTTCCGCGTTTTAATGGATAGGCTATGTCGGTTCCTGAATGTTTGATAGCTTCCGCTTCAGAATTTTTGCAGTAGTAATGCCATTAAGATTCCCATGGTTTTTCATTTCCGAACATCAGACAACAATAACAGAGGAGAGATAGCTTTGTACTGCTATCGGAAAGTCAATTATATTTTGTGTCACAACTGTTCTAAAAAATTTTTTGTATTTGTGACGTCTTTTTGAGACAAATAGCTGTCTAAAATCCTGTCGAATTCGTCATTAAAAATTCATGGTTCAATACAAAGAATAGCTGCCTTTATGAATTTTGAGTAACAAACAATAGCTTCTAAACGTTAAGTAAAACAAGATTTAAATAGATCTAGACATTTGCTAGGTCTTCGACCAAGATGTACTTGACTCGGTTCAACATGATCCTTTACTTCTCATCAGCCAGACCTGTACAACAAATGAAGGGTTCAGAGCCATAGTGGGCCAAGCGCCATTCATTAAACACGGAGAAAGTAAGGGTTAAAGTTAAGTGAATACCATAGTTTAATGAAGATTGACATATCATTTAGTTTTAATGTGCATACTTTATATTACTTGCTATATGTTTCCATTGAATTATGGCATTAATTAAATTTTATGTATGATTTGAGGCTTTCTCGGCGTTGGTTCGCTAATATGTTTTCGCGGGATATCAGCCGAGTTAAGATTTTGGAATGCTCCAAGCTTTCGACTGCTATCTCTGCAGCCATCTTCAGGGAAGTGATGTCCGAACGAAAAAAATCGAAAAATCGAAGGAGAATTGGGAGGAAAAATTTTAAAAGGTACGCAAAACGCGTCCTTGCAAGAGGTTGGGGGCTGTACAAAACTAAATATGTGAGCTCCAAGCCTTTTGGCCACTAGTCTCACTCCGGGTTACGCTGCTCCACTGAAGGAACTCTAGAAAATTTTGAAGGGGAAGCCGAAATTGGACGTAACCTCTTATGTACCACATACGCGAAGGGGACTGGGATTTGATCAAGTGATCACGGAACGGGAAGAGGAAGAGATGGCTGGTGTTTGCCGTTAGGATGGCAAGACGCTGTCATCTGTTGCTCGATGACAAAGCATGTGAAGGCCGTCGGAAGAAGCGCCGTGAAATCTAATTCTGCAATTTGAGAGGTCCCTGTCCTTTCAATTGCGACTAATTGAGTGACCTCCTATATTTAATAGACAATTTCTATATGTTCTGAACTAGGGCATACGTCGTTTATAATAAAGGGGAATATATATATATGGGGCATATAGGTCCGTGGCCCATTTCTTATAGGGCTCATCCCGACATTTGTCTTACGCCTGAGGAAAACCACGGAATACCTTAGGCAGGATGAGTTGTCTCATATAAGAGACTAGCCAATTTGGCTATTATGTAGGGGTGATTGTCGTCATGAGCCTTGTTGATTTGTCTCAATTCCGAGACCAGATGTCCGAACAGAAAGTCGAAAGGTTATATAGATGTGGCTGTCTCAGGTGAAACGGGATTGGTTGGCGGATCGGCCAATCCGGGGCCGGGAATTGTCATCGCTCGTAAGCTCCGCCCCTCCCGGGATTGCTGCGTGAAGTTTGGCGGGCGGCGAGCCCTGTTCCGCCGGTTGGAATCGGTTGCCGTCCTCGGTCCGTGATCTTCATGACCTTGATTGTAAGAGGGCCTGAGTTGGTCTAAGGCCGGTGTCCATGCCTGACTGAGCTGGAGTCCACTGTCTCTGTTAAAGTTGTTTTTCTCCAGCTTGATCTCTATGGCCTCCTTGATTGTACAATCCCAGTAGTGGCTTGATTTGTTAATGACCTTGGTGTGGTCAAACAGTATTTTATGCTCCTTTTCTATGCTGTGTTGCGCCACTGCAGATTTTTCCGGGTAATACAGCCTCAGGTTCCTCTTATGTTCTTTGATTCTGTCTTCTACTGTGCGGCCAGTCTGCCCTATGTATACTTCGCCACACTCGCATGGAATCTTGTAAATCCCTGGAGTCCTTAAGCCCTGACTGTCTTTAACCTGACTACTTCGCCACACTCGCATGGAATCTTGTAAATCCCTGGAGTCCTTAAGCCCTGACTGTCTTTAACCTGACCTGATTCTGTCTTCTACTGTGCGGCCAGTCAGGTCAAAGACAGTCAGGGCTTAAGGACTCCAGGGATTTACAAGATTCCATGCGAGTGTGGCGAAGTATACATAGGGCAGACTGGCCGCACAGTAGAAGACAGAATCAAAGAACATAAGAGGAACCTGAGGCTGTATTACCCGGAAAAATCTGCAGTGGCGCAACACAGCATAGAAAAGGAGCATAAAATACTGTTTGACCA
This sequence comes from Periplaneta americana, assembly GCF_040183065.1. Taxonomy (NCBI): domain Eukaryota; kingdom Metazoa; phylum Arthropoda; class Insecta; order Blattodea; family Blattidae; genus Periplaneta; species Periplaneta americana. The sequence goes on from NC_091118.1 coordinate 53,790,371, forward strand.
CACCAAGGTCATTAACAAATCAAGCCACTACTGGGATTGTACAATCAAGGAGGCCATAGAGATCAAGCTGGAGAAAAACAACTTTAACAGAGACAGTGGACTCCAGCTCAGTCAGGCATGGACACCGGCCTTAGACCAACTCAGGCCCTCTTACAATCAAGGTCATGAAGATCACGGACCGAGGACGGCAACCGATTCCAACCGGCGGAACAGGGCTCGCCGCCCGCCAAACTTCACGCAGCAATCCCGGGAGGGGCGGAGCTTACGAGCGATGACAATTCCCGGCCCCGGATTGGCCGATCCGCCAACCAATCCCGTTTCACCTGAGACAGCCACATCTATATAACCTTTCGACTTTCTGTTCGGACATCACTTCCCTGAAGATGGCTGCAGAGATAGCAGTCGAAAGCTTGGAGCATTCCAAAATCTTAACTCGGCTGATATCCCGCGAAAACATATTAGCGAATTAAATTTTAACCCTTGTTTTCTACGTCTTTAATATATGGCGCTTGGCCCACTATGGTTCTGAACCCTTCAAATAACATGATTGTAATACAAGACGAAATGATAGGCCTACTCTTACCTTAGTTGAACACAAATGAATCAATGCTGCTTTACTACACAGTACAAATGGTCCACGTCTATATGAATCGATAATAAAATTCAATCCAGAATTGACTTACTTACAAATGGCTTCTAAGGAACCCAGAGGTTCATTGCTGTCCTGAGCAAGATTAATCCAGTCTCTACCATCATATCCCATCTCTCTCAAATCCATTTTAATATTATCCTCTCATCTACGTCTTGGCGTCCTCAAAAGGTCTTTTCCGCTCATGTCTCCCAACTAACACCCCATATGCATTTCTGGGTTCGCCCATATGTGCTACATGCCCTGCCCATCTCAAAATCTGGATTTAATGTTTCTTATTATGTCAGGTGAAGAATTCAATGCGTGCAGTTCTGCGTTGTGTAACTTTCTCCATTCTTCTGTAACTTCATCCCTCTTAGCCCTAAATATTTTCCTAAGAACGTTATTCTCAAACACCCTCAATCTCTGTTCCTCTCTCAAAGTGAAAGTCCAAGTTTCACAACCATACAGAACAACCGATAGTATACCTGTTTTATAAATTCTAACTTTCAGATTTTTTGACAGCAGACTAGATGACGAAAGCTTCTCAACCGAATAATAACACGCATTTCCCATATTTATTCTGCGTTTAATTTCCTCCCAAGTGTCATTTATATTTGTTACTGTTGTTCCAAGATATTTGAATTTTTCCACCTCTTCGAAAGATAAATCTCCAATTTTTATGTTTCCATGTCGTACAATATTCTGGTCACGAGACATAATCATATACTTAGACTTTTCGGATTTACTTCCAAACCTATCGCTTTACTTACTTAAAGTAAAATTTCCGTGTCTTTCCTAATCGTTTGTGGATTTTCTCCTAACATATTCACGTCATACGCATAAACAAGAAGCTTATGTAACCTGTTAAATTCCAAACCCTGGGGAATACAGACAATAAACAGTTTTGTAGGTGCAATCGGAATATTATGAAGTATACAAAATCAATAAAAATATTAAATTATGAACAAAATGATTATGACATTTATTTTTAAATGTTATATATGAATATGAAGTAACACCATGTAATTTATTAAACTTGCATTCAATGTAATATTATGAATAAAAATACAATATTAATCAAATAATAACACTATTATTAGAAAATAACTGCATTCAATTAGCGAAAGTTGTAACAATAATAAATGAATAAAGAAAATTAATTATTACACTTGAGAAATTGTTGGGGGATTAAATTTGAAGCCCTATTCCGAATATTCAGTATCCATACCAACAGCTCGCTTATCTGTTAAGTATAAATTTTATTAATAATGAAGATAATAACAATCACAGTTTTTAAATGCTAACTGTAAGAGAGTAATACATTTTTAACAGCTCTTTTCTGACATCAAGAGCAAACTGTGAACACAACATGTCCTTACAAGAATTTCCACAAATCTGTTCCTGAAACGAAACACCTTGATAAAATTCTAAGATAAACTATAGTGGCAAAACACAACATAGACCAACTAACACAAGGTAAAGTGTAAATTAAAGTACAACTAATAAAATACTACAAAAATAACAGACAGGAACTTACATTATTTTGGGGACCTTTTGCACTAACTTGCGATTTTGTCTTTCTTTGTTGTATACTCAAAACCACTATCTCTCAGCGACTTTCGTGATACATCTTTCCACTTATTAATAATATTAATCTGTCTGGATCCTTTTCTTTTAGATTTATTTAGCCGGTAAATATCTACCGTCACTGTCTTGCAGTTGTCCATTTTACGTAGGTAATAGGAACCTGATACACAGAGTTCAAGTACCCAGTATTTGTAAAGAGAACAAACTCCCGTGCAATAACTCCCGATACTATGTAAACAACTGGATACGATAGAAGTGACATAGACCGTTGTTCCAACCAAAAAATTCATGGTTGTAACTCGTGTAGAAGCGCTTCTGATACAGATAGTGAAAACAATTTTTGTGACAGCTGTGTAAGACTATCCATTAAATAATCGATTTTGGAAAATTGTAACATAGACCGTTATTCGGCTCAACGCTTCAATTTATTTATTAATTTCTACACTGGCGTTCAAAAATATCTGATCTCCAGTTTCCTGTTCGTGTAAGTGAACTTTCTAACCATGGGATAAGTGAGAACTAAAGATATAACAAAGTGACAGACTTTGAAATAGTTCTGTTAGTTCTCAATAGGTGCCACTAATATTGAGACTGGTAAAAAGTATTTGGGAAAATGTTGATGTAGATTAAGTATAAATTATTCTCATAATTAACAGTATCAGCGGTTTGTTGCTATTCCTATTTTTTATTACAGTCGTTAGAGGAGTATGATATATTGAATTTTATAATGCGGGTATATTTATGTATTATTGGCGACACTGGCTGTTATCTTCGCTATCTATTCATAGAAGTAACAAGTAAAGAAGCCACACTTACAATAACAAATTATCATCAATATCGATTAGTAGTGATCAGTAATCTTTTAACGCTAATATACAATAATTTCTATTTATTTCTAGTCATACATATTCCGTCCAAATGTAATAATTTTATTACTCTCTTCTCATGGCCCTCAGACAACAATTTATTATTACAGTTATTTTTGTATGCGTATATTTGGTTCTTGATTCACATCGCTCAAGGAGGTTAGGGTGAAATTTTGTTAATTTTCAGTCAAAAATCGCATTTTCGTTTCCTTGTAAAAATTGAAACGGCAATCTCTTATTTATATGTTGAGCAAATTGTAATGCTTCTCGGCGCTCGAAAACATAAACATTACGCAATGTACAGTACGATTATTTAGTCATGACAGTCGCCGGAGATGTGCGCGTGGGACAGGCGAGTCCATTTAGTTACGCCAAGGGGTGTTTGGGTTATTCACTCGCTTGCCTTTACCGACCGCTCGCCCTATCTCTACTCCGGAAATCTCCCCACTCCTCATATTGCTTCCCCTCTTTCGCGTCGCTAAGCTATCAGGACTAAATAATCTGTCTGTGTAAATGTTGCACCCTTGAACTTCAATTCCATGCAGATTTTACCCGCTGATTTCTCACTTTTTTTCAGCACATTTCGTCAGGTTCGAAATGTAAAGTCTCCTACAATTTTGAAATTAGAAATATGAACTTTCTACTGCATGTTCTATACTTACTTACTGGCTTTTAAGGAATCCGCAGGTTCATTGCCGCTCTCACATACGCCCGCCATCGGTCCCTATCCTGAGCAAGATTAATCCAGTTTCTATCATCATATCCCACTTCCCTCAAATCCATTTTAATATTATCCTCCCATCTACGACTTGTCCTCTCCAAAGGTCTTTTTCTCTCCGGCCTCCCAACTAACACTCTATATGCATTTCTGGATTCATCCATAAGTGCTACATGCCCTGCCCATCTCAAACTTCTGGATTTAATGTTTCTAATATGTCAGGTGAAGAATACAATGCGTGCAGTTCTGTGTTGTGTAACTTTCTCCATTCTCCTGTAACTTCATCCCTCTTAGCCCCAAATATTTTCCTAAGCACCTTATTCTCAAACACCCTTAACCTATGTCCCTCTCTCAAAGTGAGAGTTCAAGTTTCACAACCATAAAGAACAACCGGTAATATAACTGTTTTATAAATTGTAACTTTCAGATTTTTTTACAACAGACTGGATGATAAAAGCTTCTCAACCGAATAATAACAGGCTTTTCCCATATTTGAGTAGCTTAATATCAAAGGTGGACATCTGACCTCAGATCGAAATTCAGATAATGTGGATTCTTATCCATTTTTTCATGCTCTTTTCAGTTATGGTGAACTATAATATGCAAACTCTAACACTACATCTATAAAAACAAATTGTGTTAAAATATTACAAAGAAGATTGTGAAACAAAAAGTGCCTCTAGTTAAAAACTATGGAGACAACAGATGTCCGTCTTTGATATTAAACTAATAATTAATTCTGTGTTCTATACACTGTTGTTAAAAAATTAGAATACTAGATTTTTGATATGTTAATTGCTTTTTAATTTAAAAAAAAATAATTTGTATAACAACAGGTACTAGAAAATTAAAAAAAAAAACAATAACTTTTAACAAAATTCATATAGCTTATATATTTTCTTTCTATTCTAAGGATACATTTCTAAAAATATGGATACTTAGTGTTTTTCTAGGTAGGCCTATACCAAAGATAATGTTTTTTTTTTTTTAGATCATACATTTCAAATGTGTACAGGAGATAGATTTTGAAAATATCCCCCAATTTTTTTTAGAAAAAGGACTTAATCCATAAAATATCTGGGTGACATGCATGCAAATTCGTATCATAGAGTATATATATATATATATATATATATATATATATATATATATATATATATATATATATCATTGCCTTATTAATCTTTATTGCTTTATTAATCTTTATTGCCTTATTAATCTTTATTGCCTTATTAATCTTCATACATAAAAACCGTAATAAATTCAAATTGTATTATCATAAATATGGAACTAAAAGATCCGATTTTATACGACTAGAGGAACCAAAGTGTTTCACAAGCACAGCTCTGAACCATGGTACCTACTTTGGTCTAAGGTTATACAATAAAATAATTTAAAAATTCCCAAATTTGGAAAATTTTTACTATCAGAAATTTCAAAAATAGCGTTAGGAATTCAATTTTTAAAGAATATATATTGATGTAATATGTATATGTATTTGTATGACTTAAATTGTTAAAATTGAAATTGTATTTTTAAATTTAATTTATTCCTGTAATTTTTTTTCTTGACCCAGTTTGTGTCAAAAAATTATCTTTGTGTTTAGATATCTCCCTGAGCACGAGTTTTTTACTCCTTCAGGGAAGAACTAAGATTGTATTTTTGTCAATGTTATTTTATTAACAATAAAGAATAAACCAAAATGTGTGCAATATATGTACCAAAAATGAACCTACTAGCTCAAAAACTACAGAAGTTAGAAATTTCACCCATCTTCTCCTTCAAACTAAGAGACAGAAGATATAGAAGTATTCAGTTCATCCGGCTTTACATGTAACCACAAATTGCTGCACTTGGTGGAAATATTCCGGGCGACGGTTCAGTGCTTTTAAGTAATTGAAACAAACCCCCGAAGCCCGTTTTGTGGCGATCGCCCTGAAGATTCTTCCACCTTGCCAACCCCGGAAGGGTAGCAAGTGAGCTGAGGATTTGTGTAATTGCATACAGTATGAGCGGACAGACCCGCATACCGCTACATGTTAGCTACCGGCAGTGAAATCCGCTTACGGACCTCAAGCCAATTATAACGCCTCAGCAGACAGCAAAGTAGAAGTACCTGCCTCACGAACCAAGGACCGCCATCCTACTTATATCGGCTTACACACAGCATGTTCAACAATTCCTCCTATAAAATTTTGCTTCTAATACAAAATGAATTGGTAAGTACTGAAAGGCACTAAGTGACAATTTTTGGTAAAGTGGGTTATAGCAGCGTTTCTCAAACTTTTTTGAAGTGGAGACCATTTTTTTAAGTCTCAACAGTTCCGCGGACCACATTACTCTTGTTTCCTTCGAAAGCAAATTTATCATTTTTGTAGCATATTTTAATAATAATGATAATAATAATAATAATAATAATAATAATAATAATAATAATAATAATAATAATAATAATAGTAATAATGGTTTATTTTAACTGGCAGAGTTAAGGCCTTCTCTTCCACTGAACCAGTATGATAGAAAATTACTACAATGCTATGAATATAACGTAATTAATACAATAGAATACAATACAATTCAAAGCAATACTGGGTGTTCAGTTCAAAATGTGTCATGGCTGACTGTATGCCGTCACGTGGCTAGTCGATGAGCCTAGAGAATTCAATCTTCCTACACTTCCGCAGAGGTGTATTACTTATCTGCCAGAGAAGTTGCCTAGCAAGTACGGTGTTCATTCAGAAGAGTACTTACCGATACGTACGGTAACGCCGGCAGTGGCAGGAATGTGAACTGTTTCGAAACATGTACTGAGGTGAGTTTTTTCTTACTGTCGGGATATGAGAAGAGGGTTAAGACGATTACTTACGTATTTGTTGACATTAACTTCGACGGTCAACATGGACACGGAGCATTTGATTTGTATTGTGGAATGTTGCCGTACGCAACCGATGATAACAAATACCCTGCGTACGACTTGGCTGCGCAAAACACAGTTCGAAAGAGGTTATGGTAGCACACAGACTTTACAGACCGCCATCTGTTGCTACGACGTTCAAGTTATACCGCACACGTTCTCAAGTCCAGATTGAACGCCTTGATTAATAGGCAACTTCTCTGACACAAGAGCTGAAACTCGCTTCAAATCGCTGACTCATCAACAGTGACGTCATGACACACTTTTAAATGAACACCCAGTACAATACTACAATACAAGACAATATAATACATAATTAATATAATACAATGACAATTCTTTTCATCTTCACAACACCAATAATAATTATGTAATAATAATAATAATAATAATAATAACAATAGTAATGATAGTCATACCTAAATTAAATTAAATTATTAAACTCGATCACAATTATGACTTCAATTTGACTGCGCCCGTAAGAAATCGTTTAGCCTTTTCTTGAAAGTGGTTATTGTCTGGCAGCCCCTAATCTTCTGAGGTAGAGAATTCCATTCACGGATGAATAGTGGAATGTTCTATGGGCAGGAATTGCTAGGATTTGGCTCTCTTGTGACCTGGTGTTTAGATTGTGATTGGAGGATAGTAGTTAAACCGGGAACGAAGATAATTTGGAGTAGAAGTGTGGAGAACTCGAAACAGAAGAGAGAGCGAATGAAGTGTTCTACGGTTACTAAGTTGCAGCCAGGATAAAGATTTGAACGAGGGTGTAATGTGGTCAAATTTGTGAGCATTACTGATGAATCTGACACACACATTGTGCACACGCTGCAGCTTGTTCGAAAGGTCAGTTGTCAAGTCTGTAAGTATTACGTCGCAATAGTCAAACAGTGGTAGTACGAGGGTTTGCACTAAAGTCTGTTTTAATTCTGGCGGGAGGAAGTTTCTGAATGGGTTAAGAGAATGCATGGTGTAGCACACTCTCTTGGATATTTCCTTTATTTGGCATTCCCAATTTAAATTTTCGTCCAAGAAAATGCCGAGGTTTCTGACGACGGAGTGGTACTAGTAGGTATAGCCTATTTATATTTAAAACAGAATTAATTATTTAAAATTGATTTCATTCACTTAATTTTATATTCGTATTAACTAATTAAGTTAATGTTAATAGAAAAAATTCATTTTCGGTTTTTAATAAATCAAGGCTGTTAGAGTTTGAATAATCTTTAACCTATTGACTAAACAAAATAAAAACAATGTTGGTACTCACATTAATGAGATGGAAAAATCTGCCGATTCTTGTACAGTTGTTCTATATTTGGATGTATGCCGGTAACCTTAAGTCGGAGATCGTCACATACCTTGAGTCGATTTCTGTATTTTGTTTTTATTAGAGTTAGTAATGAAAACCCTTTCTCACACAGATATATGAAAGCAAACTGAATTATAATCTGTAAAGCACCATTGTACACTTAACTATATTCTCTATTCACTTGTGATGAGGTCCAGAAATTAACCATACTTTCCGCTTGGAATTTCATTTTAAGTCCGGTGTCATTCGAGAGTTCAATTAACTGTTCTCTTTCACTCAATATCGCAATGAAAGTGATCACGAACCCATGAAAATTCGTCATATTTACTTGGAAAATAAGTTTCAAATTGTAACCTCAGAGTTTCGGAATGCGAACATAATGTCATTGCATAATTCTCTTCAAATAACAACATCATTTTCAACCAAAAAAAAAAAAAAAAAAAACTTTAGGTTTGGAAATAATGAAAAAATCCTCTGTTTTACGGATCTGACTCACAAACCAAGTTTCCTCTCGAACCCCTTTATTTTCTCATGCGCATTGAGAAGAGTTAAAGAATTACCTTGTACAGAGAGATTTAGTTCATTTAGTTTTGAGAATACATCTGAAAGATATGCCAATGTACTTAGCCACATGTCATCAGCTGATGTGCAGGGAAAAGATGGCGAGAAACACCACGTTCGTAGAGATTTAAACCCCACTTTTGTTGCTGAGAGTAGAGTGGGAAGTCGGTAGACAGATAAATTTCATAAAATGTCAGTACTGGGAGAAAAAGTGAAAGGTGTTTACCATGTGTCATTTCCAAACTCTGAGATTTTCAGCTATAGTGTGATACGCAATTCGTTAGAATTTTATTTTTTCTTCTGTCCTTTTTGAAGGACCACAAGGGCAGACCTCGAGAATCACAGGTGGTCCGCGGACCATAGTTTGAGAAGCGCTGAGTTATAGGGAAAAGTAGCCATCAATGGACCAGCTAACAATTTCTTAGTTTGTCTAACAAAAGCAATGCCTTAAAATTCCGTTCATAGGCTTGAACAAATACATTACTAATAAGAATGTTAAAATAAAGTTTGAGGGTTACATCCTATTTATATCTGTTTAAAGATTAGCTCATTTAAAATTCGGCTATTGGTTCAATGAAGGCGACAGGGTTCTATGATTGGACCACCATGTTCCCATGAATAGACCAAAAGAAATATTTAAAGAATATATCTCAAAATAATGTCAACAAATGACAAATCATAACAAGGAAGAAACATAGATTCGATTAATGGATGTTGAAGTTACTTTTAATCCAATTGTAATCGTATTTTGAAACTGAAAATCATGAAAAACACAGTCCTTGTCATTTCAATGTTTTAAAGTTTTAGGCTATTTAAAATTAGCTAATACAGGAGATAAAAAATGTTAGCATACGACTTTAAATTACATGAGCGCAACATAATGGTGTGATTGTACATATGAAATTATTTTCTGTAGTCTGAGATTATTTTTATACTGTAGATAAAACAATCTTCCTTTTCAAGACACACACATGCCACACAAAGTATTTCTTTTGATTCCGCCTAACATTTGAACAAGCTTCATGTAGACCCTACCCATATCCTGCAAGACATTGATTAATATTTTCCTCAATGGTTTCTTCATACATGAAACAAAACCAAGAGTCTTGGATTTTGATTGCCAATTGGTTTCCATTAATGATCCATTTTAAAATGCAGTTCATGGGAACTCCAGCAGGTCCATCCATAGCGACTTCGCCTTTTTTTGATCACATTTCAAGAGCGCTGAAGAGGTTATACAAGATTTATGAATATACAACTGAAAAGGAAGTAGACAGAACACTGCTTCCAACTATATATGTCATTTCATAACTTAATGTCTTTAAGCCAATGTGCTCTGTACTTAAAGTCACTTTAAAATTATAGTAAAAATAACAAAACTGTATCTGAGCTTCTTGTTCAGCCCACGTGTTTGCTGCCGCCACCAAAGACAACTCAGGAGTGACATACACGAGGGGGAACCTTGAGGTGACGTTTCACGCATACGCAGTCAATATGGCCAAGAATATGGCAACGATCCATTGAAAGCAACGGTTCATCGATGGCTACTCTCCCCCTGCAGTGTTTCTTATATTTTAAAGATAATCCTATAGATGGGTGATTAAGCTGTGTAGGATAGTAGATTACAACCTCTTCTTTAATGAATATACAGCTTTGTAGTTTCTTTCTATTACGTTAGGAAATTAGATTTTAGATTTGTTGGTTGATAATGACTGATGTAACAATGACTTGGTTGGTTACATGGTTACATTGTTATATGAAATTCCAAATTTTTTCACGAAAGAACCAATCGTAATTGCCCGTATTGTCAATCTCAATAGCATCGAAGAAATTGCGAAGTAGATTTTTCTTTTTAAAGTAGTAAATCACAGACGTCGTTTTTCACTTTGATTTAGGATTTTAAACTATTGTGTCTACTGAATTAGATAAATAATAAATGCCTCATTTAAAATATTACAATGTTTGAAGGAGTAGGCTAAGTAAAACACAAGGACTGTCGTTACAAAGCAGTTTAACGATAGTTTTGTCTATTTACATAGGAATAATCCAAACCTAATAAATTATTTTCGTTTTACTATGTAGATACATTGAAAAAAAGAACATTTTTATTTCTACCCTTATATGAAGGGATGGATTAATTATGCGAATAACATAATATTCTAATCATTAATATTCCTATGATTATTATGAGCCCCAATATAAATATTCATTCATAACCAATAAAAGATTAATCCGTAATTATTTATTTCCTCGCAAAACAATCGATATGAATTCCAGAATGGCCAATTAGCACTGCTGTTCGGAAAGAAAGTCGCTGAATTTTATGAAATAGAGAAAAAACTAGAAGCTAAGCAAAAACCACTGACAATAACTCCCTATAAATTCCTAATTCCTAAGGATCTGTTTCTTCCTCTGATTACGTTCAGGGGTTTGATTACATATACGTAATCAGGGGTTCCCTCCCTCCATCGCAAAGCGGGGTTTTGAGGTTCGTAGATTCGACATTGGAGAAAAAGGATTGGAAGTTATGGATTGGGAAGATAGAATGGAATAGAAATAAAATTTGAAGTGACAAAACTTCGATACAGGAATATCATATACATTTTAAAACATGTTGTAGATTATCCCTTGTTTGTAACGTACTGCACAGTAGCAACAGTAGGCTACCCGCACTACCAAACTGTAGCGAAATTCCGTACGCGTAGCGGAATTGAGGCTTCGGGAGACCCCTTGATTATGGGGAGACGTAACTGTGATAATCGAAATCTTCCTGAAATGCAGCGCAATTAAAAAAGAACTCATGTTGCCAGCTTAAATTTGTATATTTTGTCTGAAACTTCTCACATAAATTTTATTCCTTTTCTATAAGATTTTACCAACTTTAATGTCTCCTAAAATATTGCGCTAATGCTTGTAATCAGGTGTAGAAATTTAAAATAACACTGCTTTCCCAACTATAGCAAAAAATAGACTGTAAGTGCCTTACTGAGACTAAAATTATATCTACAAGTTAAAATTGCAAGCTGTGACAGATCTACAGAATAGATGATCTTTTTTCTCTTGTACTGAGAAGGAACCCGAAGGCTTGCACTGCAGCCTGAGGCTTATTGTGCTTACCACTCCTGTTCTGTGAATGATTGGCTAGCCGAACGGCCGTGCTCTTGTACAAGTACAGCACGCTGCACCCTGAACTGAACCCGGGCTATGATATCCATAAGATGATATGTGAATTAATGATGGCGAAATGAGTCCGAAGTCCAACGCCGAAAGTTACCCAGCAATTCTGCGTCAAACATATCATGAGGTTCGAGCAACAAATGTATGGTAAAAAGTACTCGATCTATTTCACAGGATTCACTTTGGAAGGAATCTAACTTTTATTATTATTATTATTATTATTATTATTATTATTATTATTATTATTATTATTATTATTATTATTATTATTATTATTATTTCGACATAATGCGAGAAATTGCGAAGTAGATTTTTCTTTTTAAAGTAGTATAAATCACAGAATAAATATGGAAAATGCCTGTTATTATTCGGTTGATAAGCTTTTATCACCCAGTCTGCTGTCAAAAAATCTGAAAGTTCGAATTTATAAAACAGTTATATTACCGGTTGTTCTTGTGAAACTTGGACCCTCACTTTGAGAGAGGAACATAGGTTAAGGGTGTTTGAGAATAAGGTGTTTAGGAAAATATTTGGGGCTAAGAGGGATGAAGTTACAGGAGAATGGAGAAAGTTACAGGAAGCAGAACTGCACGCCTTGTGTTCTTCACCTGATATAATTAGGAACATTAAATCCAGACGTTTGAGATGGGCAGTGCATGTAGCACGTATGGGCGAATACAGAAATGCATATAGAGTGTTAGTTGGGAGGCCGGAGGGAAAAAGAACCTTGGGGAGGCCGAGACGTAGATGGGAAGATCATATTAAAATGGATTTGTGGGAGGTGGGATATGATAATAGAGAATGGATTAATCTTGCTCAGGATAGGGACCGATAGTGGGCGTATGTGAGGGCGGCAATGAACCTGCGGGTTCCTTAAAAGCCAGTAAGTAATAATAGAACATGCAGTAGAAAGGTCATATTTCTAATTTCAAAATTGTAGGAGACTTTACATTTCGAACCTGACGAAATGTGCTGAAAAAAAGTGAGAAATCAGCGGGTAAAATCTGCATGGAATTGAAGTTCAAGGGCGCAACATTTATACAGACAGATTATTTAGTCCTGACAGCTTAGCGACGCGAAAGAGGGGAAGCAATATGAGGAGTGGGGAGATTTCCGGAGTAGAGATAGGGCGAGCGGTCGGTAAAGGCAAGCGAGTGAATAACCCAAACACCCCTTGGCGTAACTAAATGGACTCGCCTGTCCCACGCGCACATCTCCGGCGACTGTCATGACTAAATAATCGTACTGTACATTGCGTAATGTTTATGTTTTCGAGCGCCGAGGAGCATTATAATTTGCTCAACATATAAATAAGAGATTGCCGTTTCAATTTTTACAAGGAAACGAAAATGCGATTTTTGACTGAAAATTAACAAAATTTCACCCTAACCTCCTTGAGCGATGTGAATCAAGAACCAAATATATGCATACAAAAATAACTGTAATAATAAATTGTTGTCTGATGGCCATGAGAAGAGCGTAATAAAATTATCACATTTGGACGGAATATGTATGACTAGAAATAAATAGAAATTATTGTATACTGGCATTAAAAGATACCTGATCGCTACTAATCGATATTGATGATAATTTGTTATTGTAAGTGTGGCTTCTTTACTTGTTACTTCTATGAATAGATAGCGAAGATAACAGCCAGTGTCGCCAATAATACATAAATATACCCGCATTATAAAATTCAATATATCATACTCCTCTAACGACTGTAAAAAAAATAGGAATAGCAGCAAACCGCTGATACTGTTAATTATGAGAATAATTAATACTTAATCTACATCAACATTTTCCCAAATACTTTTTACCAGTCTCAATAATAGTGTCAGCTATTGAGAACTAACGGAACTATTTCAAAGTCTGTCACTTTGTTATATCTTTGGTTCTGACTTATCCCGTGGTTAGAAAGTTCACTTACACGATCAGGAAACTGGAGATCAGACATTTTTGTACGCCAGTGCAGAAATTAATAAATAAATTGAAGCGTTGAGCCGAATAACGGTCTATGTTACAATTTTCCAAAATCGATTATTTAATGGATAGTCTTACACAGCTGTCACAAAAATTGTTTTTCAATATATGTATCAGAAGCGCTTCTACACGAGTTACAACCATGAATTTTTCGGTTGGAACAACGGTCCATGTCACTTCTAGCGAATCCAGTTGTTTACATAGTATCGGGAGTTATTGCACGGGAGTTTGTTCTCTTTACAAATACTGGGTACTTGAACTCTGTGTATCAGGTTCCCATTACGTACGTAAAATGGACAACTGCAAGACAGTGGCGGTAGATATTGACCGGCTAAATAAATCTAAAAGAAAAGGATCCAGACAGATTAATATTAATAAGTGGAAAGATGTATCACGAAAGTCGCTGAGAGATAGTGGTTTTGAGTATACAACAAAGAAAGACAAAATCGCAAGTTAGTGCGAATGGTCCCCCAAAATAATGTAAGTTCCTGTCTGTTATTTTTGCAGTATTTTATTAGTTGTATTTTAATTTACACTTTACCTAGTGTTAATTGGTCTATGTTGTGTTTTGCCACTATAGTTTATCTTAGAATTTTATCAAGGTGTTTTGTTTCAGGAACAGATTTGTGGAAATTCTTGTAAGGACATGTTGTGTTCACAGTTTGCTCTTGATGTCACAAAGGAGCTGTTAAAAATGTATTACTCTCTTACAGTTAGCATTTAAAAACTGTGATTGTTATTATCTTCATTATTAATAAAATTTATACTTAACAGATAAGCGAGCTGTTGGTATGGATACTGAATATTCGGAATAGGGCTTCAAATTTAATCCCCCAACAATTTCTCAAGTGTAATAATTAATTTTCTTTATTCATTTATTATTGTTACAACTTTCGCTAATTGAATGCAGTTATGTTCTAATAATAGTGTTATTATTTGATTAATATTGTATTTTTATTCATAATATGACATTGAATGCAAGTTTAATAAATTACATGGTGTTAATTCATATTCATATATAACATTTAAAAATAAATGTCATAATCATTTTGTTCATAATTTAATATTTTTATTGATTTTGTATACTTCATAATAATCTGATTGCACCTACAAAACTGTTTATTGTCTGTATTCCCCAGAGTTTGGAATTTAACAGGTTACATAAGCTTCTTGTCTATGCGGATGACGTGAATATGTTAGGAGAAAATCCACAAACGATTAGGAAAGACACGGAAATTTTACTTTAAGCAAGTAGAGCGATAGGTTTGGAAGTAAATCCCGAAAAGACAAAGTACCGGTATATGATTATGTCTCGTGACCAGAATATTATACGAAATGGAAACATAAAAATTGGAGATTTATCTTTCGAAGAGGTGGAAAAATTCAAATATCTTGGAACAACAGTAACAAATATAAATGACACTTGGGAGGAAATTAAACGCAGAATAAATATGGGAAATGAGTGTTATTATTCGGTTGAGAAGCTTTCGTCATCTATTGCCCATGAACAATAATGTGTTATTGCGAAATTTTATCTGTGTAATCAGGTTGCCAGTGTAGTATGTCAAGCATTGTGGAAAGAACGATCACTTCATTTTCTATAACATAGGACGTATTTCAGAATATTATTATTATTTATGCTGAACAATGACTTCTTGCATACTCTATCTGCATTCTGTATATAAAATAAAAAGTAATATATTTAATATGTTCTGAATTTGTTAGATATATCATCTCAAGTAATATTTAAAAGAAAGGCCGGGTATGATATTAGCGGGCGTACAACTGTCAAGGGGTAAAAAATATTCCAATATAAATTGAATTACATACGTATATATTGATTCTTTGGTACGACCGATAGATAAATTTAGGCTCACGATGACACCCCAACGATTCAGACTGGGAAAAAGAGAATTCTCTAATTACCATTAGCTGTCTCTGAAGTTCAAGTGAAAGCACACATAGACATGAAATTACGTGAAATGTATGTCAGCATAGCTTCAGTTGAATGTACAGATCTTATAATTATTTTTTCTCTGCCTCTGTACAACGTCACACTTGTGGTAGGGAGGAAAGGAGACAGCAGAAAAATTAATGGTGTTTAATACGCTGACAGCCACGACTAAGATAAAGCACTTGAAATTTAGCGGTAACTGACCGGCAGAGATAAATAAACAAAACAAATAAATATATAAATTTAAAACAAAGTTGAACGTCAGGCACATGATGAAATATTTTCTTTTCGGTGCCTGATCTACAATAATTGTTTTAAATTTAGTTAAACCTGGCAGGCATTTGTCTAAGTAGTATTACTTCAAGTAAGTGAAGTTAAGTAAAGATTCATCTTTATGTGCGAGGAACGCTTAGTAAAACAAATCTTTTTTTTGTCTATAGTTGGGTTTCCGAAATTTTCGAAAATTTGACAAAGAGTTCATTTGAAAACAGGATCAGAAAGGAAAACCCGGGCAACGCCGAGTACTTTCAGCTAGCATAATATAATATAATATAATATAATATAATATAATATAATATAATATAATATAATATAATATAATATAATATAATATAATATAATTTAAGTTATTTGAAGGGTTCACAACCATAGTAGGCCAAGCGCCATTTACTGAATACGTAGAAAACAAGGGTTAAAATTAAGTTATTACCATAATTCAATGGAAACCTATAACAAGTAAAATAAAGTATACACATTAAATCTAAATGGTGTCAATCTTCATTAAACTATGGTTACATGTAATAAAAATTAAGAAACATGTTAAAGGAATTGTCTTCGTACATTTTAGCAAAGTGAACGGAAAATGGTATGATCTGGAGTTCTGCCTGAGGAATGAAGATCATCCAGAATTTGGACTAACGAGAAGAACGAAAGAGGACAAAGTCGACGTTTGCTACATGAGCGAAGGGAAGGAGCAGAAGAAAATCATCCCAACTTCAAGGACGGAACAAGTCATTGTCGCAGATCACATGGTAACAGGAGCGAATAGTAGTGAGTTCAGAAACCCACATGCTGACGTACGACGAAGTGTAGAGGTGATGACACATCGAGAAGATAAGTGTAACGTGATCAAGCAGCGTAAGCAGATTCCTAGTCTCCATACGATGGCAGTAAGGTTAGCGCACTCCAGAAGGAATGCTGACAATAACGGAACAAGAAGCACAGGTGTTAGAAAAAAGGCGAGTGGGGATAAAAAGAGAAACCAAGAGTCAGGAAGTGATATGGAAGAAAGTAGTGAAAAGATTAAGGGTGCGAGTGTGAGTGGAAATCTAGGATGTGGAAGTGAAAGCGTGGGGGGGAATAAAAGAGGAATAGAAGAAGAAGAAGAAGAAGAAGAAGGAAATAGAAAGAAAGACAGAGATAGAAATAAAGCAGAGACAAGCAGTAAAGAAAGGTCAGAACCTGCGACAGCTGAGGATATAGCAATGTTAATAGATATGATTAATAAACGTGGGGATATGATCAAAAAGTGCTAGTAAAGGGTAATTGTAATTGTAAATGATAGAGAAGTATAGGGGAGCGAGAAAGTGTATAAGCTGATGTGTAGAGAGAAATATAAGATTTATAGGAAGCGAGAGTATTGTGAAAGGTTTAGGTGTAAGTGGAATAGAGAGAAAGTTGAAAGTGAGCGCAAATATGAATGAGTGAAAAGTGAAAAAGGGTTAAAAGAAATGAACAAGTGACAGTATAAAATTAGTACTGACATTTGAACGTTGGAACAGTAAATGAATATAAGAGACAGATAGGAGAAAAGGTCAAAGAACAAGTAAGGCAAATAATTCAATATGATAATTTGTAGAGAATAAGTGAAATTGAAATCTTAGTGAATAGTAGTTAGAGGAAAAAGGGGGTTTGAAAGGCATATATAAATTTAGATATATTACGATTAATGATCAAATAGAGAATAGCAAACGAAATGAAGGAGAAATACTGAAAGGGAGATTGAACAAGTAATAATAAAAAAAAGTACATAGTTTAATTGGTAGAAGTTGTGTAGACATGTTCTGCAAATATGTGTTAATGTAAGTGTTAATGGTGGCACCGGATACAAAAATATGAGGTACACCATTACATGTAAAGAAGTGCTGTGACCAAATATATCAAATATCAAATATCAAATGACCATATAATATAAGTCATTATTTTACATTGATTTGCCATTTGACTGAGTAACAAATATTATATTGTGTTTATCTATATTAATTGACAATCTGAATATTTCCAACATGCTTTCTAAGTCAATATATTAAGCCTATTTTTATTGCTCCAATAATAAATAAAAAAGAATGGGGTAAATTATTTATACAAGGTACCTGGGGGTATTAAGGCCCAGCATGTTATAAGGCCCACTACCTAGTTTTGCCATTAGTTATACACTTTTGCAAAAGAGAGCAACAGCTCTTAAGACCTATTTCTTCTTGCATTCGAGTGAGGCATAAAGAAATTAGATTCTCGTTCTTGTTTGTAGCTGACTGGTGGCAACAAGTTATGTGTGATTATTTCTGCCTTCATTATAAAATTTTGCAAAATATAAGTTGATATTTAATCGTTTTACTGTGTGTCATTAATATAATATTAAATGCACGTTATTGTGTAAACATTGAGAAGTTTGGGGCTACCGTGAAACTTTCGCTAATGAGCATATGAGCACTCAATAAATTAAAATTGGCGCGAAGTAACAGAGCAGGAAATACGGCCCATGAAATAAATACGTTAAAACGCCCACAAGTTCATAGCAGTCCCTGAACTATAAAGTTCAAACTCTGAAGCACAATCTTTTTTGCAAGAAATGAAGCAAACGAAAGACAGACAATTCCTAATGCAGAAAGAGCATTGGATGAACCATCAACTTCAGGATTTGTAAACATCCAGGGGACGCGGATGTGTTGTCTGCGAAGAGAATTGCTGTAGATATACAGTACATGTGTGTGTCTCTTGTGAATGTTGGGTGCACGATGAATGTGTAGGTCTCACTGAGGAAAGAACTGAAGACTTTGTATGCCCAAATTGTGTTCAATACTTACATTCTTTATTGTGGGCCTTATTATCTGTCACAGCAGGATGTAAGACCCAGTGACATGATGTTAATTTTCATTGCTCACAGCATTTATGTGTCTGAATATTTACTTGAAGTAAAATATTATAGGATAACTATAAAAGTATGCTATTCCATTATTTAAAAATTGCTAAACGTCTGCATTTCAAAGAAAGAACGTTTTATTCCTTAGATGGGCCTTATTACCCCCCGTTACCTTACAATTATAGATAAAATTATAGGCCTAGTAGTTTACAAAATATGTAATATTGTAAATGTATTAATTTTTTGTAATTTTATTTATGTAACTTATTTATTTCTTCTTGTAGCAACATTCGTCTATTGCGACATCATTTCTTTAGTCCCATTGAAGACGCTATAACCAAGTTCAACTGTATTTAATTTTGGTGGTATTTCGTCGATTTTGGATCTCCTATTATGTTAGCAGTGCATATGGTGCCTCACTAAGGTAATTATTTGAGAAAACGCAATTTTTAGTGGGTGTGATAGGTTTAAAAGAACTTTTCAAATTCAAATTCAAATTTATTTACAAATTACATTTGAAATGACACATATGAATATATACCCGAAATGACCATATGCTCGTGCTCGGGTCAGTCCAGTAGTCTACATAAATTTTACAGAGATCCAATAATAATGTTGATGCTAGAAATAATAGTAATAATAATAATAATAATAATAATAATATAATAATAATAATAATAATAATAATAATAATAAAATAATAGAATATCCGTGACTGAGATGATACAAAGGTAGTAATGCAAATTAATTCCTTAATAATGATAATAATAATAATAATAATAATAATAATAATAATAATAATAATAATAATAATAATAGTAATAAAACAAAAATATTTACAATAATAAAATAAATACTAACACGGATAAAATAAAATATAAAACCACTAGCGAGAGTTAATACAACTTAAATAAGCATATAATAACCAGAAAAAAAATGACGAACTCGAAAATCAACAGAAAAGTTAGATGTATCGCAGACGACAGCAACCGCCGTATTGATATTGTGCTATGCATTATTGGTAGTATTTAGTATTAGTATTTATTTATTTATTTAACCTGGTAGAGATAAGGCCGTCAGGCCTTCTCTGCCCCTCTACCAGGGGATTGCAACTATCAGTGGCGTATACTGGTTAAAGGGTTTGGGCTACCGCTGACCCTATTATTACACAAAATATATCTAACAATTACTTTAATTTTAATTACTATGGTAAAACTAATAATACAAAATTATTACATTATGTTATATTATAAACTTTTTCTTTTGTAATTTCCTTGGGCTACCGCCGGTAGCCCCGGTAGCCCGCAAAATACGCCCCTGACAACTATAACATGAACAATAAAATTACGGGGGGGGGGGCGAAGGTCTACGTAACTTGCTGTTCTCTTCGAATCTTCTCATACAATCATGGGAAGTTAATGATGAAAAACAAAATGTCTACGAGTCAAACTATTCATTATTACCAGGATAAATACAAATAATACTGAAATATATTAATCAAGTTTCAGTTATAGATCTCCCCTTTTGTGCAAGAGGTATCATATCAAAATATTTTATGAATGGCGGGGAAAATATAAATTTAAAGAACTCTCTAGTGAGAGAGATAGTGAGAAGTACAATCAAGTGTATCTGTGGCGATGCTAAGAAATCATTTATTGGAGATGTACACTGTTATTAATGAAGAAAATGATCTATATATATTTATTACTATGTTTTATCCTATAGGTTACATGCATCAGATAAATACAATAAATATTAGTAACATATAATGCTAGTAACACTTAAAATAATAATAAAATTTATAAAATATCATACAATCATTTTCACTTTATTTTTAAATTTAAGAATGCGTAGATTGCTTAGGTCTGATTATTTTTCAATACTGAATTGTATAGTCTTGGTCCATAATTCCTACATGTATCATTTTAAGAATGGTCGTCAGATCTTTAAAAGTAGTAGGTGGGGGCTAAATATAGGGTAGAATGTTAAACAAAAACCTATAGGGTATAAGGTGATTATGTAGAAAAAATTATATTTATTTTTACCATTTTGACCAAAAATTCAGTCCTAATATCCATTAAGTAGTTTACTCTTATATGGGACTTAATGTTTTTCTTTTCTTGAGTGACATAACTGTCTCTTAAATCAGTGTTTAATATCCAGGTAACATAATAAATCTCACATGTATTTACTATTAACTGGGACCATCTGCACATTATAAATTATTACAGCCGCTTCTCACAACAAGAGATTGAAGAGACTTTTTCGAAGCACTTCTTGTTTCTTTGAAGTGGAATTTCAGACTTCCTAATACCTCTATTAAAATTCTTAACGTATTAGAGAAGAATATATTTTAAGATTTAAAGAAAAATCTCTTTGTTTTGAAGGATCCTAACCCTCAACACTTTAGACACACTCTGCAATTAAGCGGAAAGACAGAATTTGTCGAGGAGAATGTACCAAATGTCTCTTGGCAACGGTCTTCAAATGTCAAGGAAGAAGACACATCGTTACGGGGAACGTTAAGTGTTAGCTGCTAGTTTCAAAATATTGTAGAAAAGACGACGTGGTCTGTATTTGTGAGCGGGAATGCGTTCCAACCCCACGAAATGGGGAAGGAGGGAAGAGAATGTGCTCCGAGAAATAGATTCAGTCACATTTCAAGTGAACCGAAAATAACACCCATCCATCCTGGCTGCTATTTCGAAGGGAATAACTGCCAGATCTTTTAAAAGCAGGGAATATATCCGGATGACTTACGACATCTTGAGTCTAGGATTTCTGATGCGTCAACTTTTTCTTGTCGCCGTATTATTCTAAATGCGGATTCCACCTTTTTGACTAATTGAGCCACGAATCAACCTTAATAACGATGTGATAGGATGGCTTAATTTCTTACAAGCTTAAAAAAGAATTCGATTTGTTGCAGAGAAAAAAGTGAGTACTTGAATAAAATGCGTACTACATACTTACGTGGTGAGTGACATAACTACATATTAAAACACTCTAGGCCTAAAGATTATATTCTATGGCCTACTGTTATTATCTTCATCATAATCATCTTCACTACCAATTTAAAAGGCATATTAGGTCCGATAAGTATAGATATTATAATGAATATATTTAGATTTTCTTACTGTCAAATTACTTATCGATTAAACATAAACTATTTAATTGTTCATCAACATTAGCCTTTTTAAATTATCATCCTCCCCCAAAAAAAAATACAGCATAATGATTTCATTGCGAAAATTTAGGGACGCCAAACGAGATAATCATCTAGTTTAACACAAGTTTAAAAAATCGTAAATGGCTAGACTTTTACGACTCGTACAGGTTGTATAGAACTCTCAGATGAATAAATTTTAATAAAGCTTTTTATGACCTACGCACATTAATTTGTCATACAATTAAATACAATCTTTATAGGTTGGAAAATGGATAAAGATAATATTATAATGTTTCGTGTTATATTATATTATGTAATATTATATTATATTATATTATATTATATTATATTATATTATATTATATTATATTATATTATATTATATTATATTGCATTGTGTTGTGTTACGTTACATTGTATACTATTGTAGTTTAGTCAATTGTCCGAAGACAGGTTTCAACCTCTTAAGTGACACCAATAAGGCATCGCTCATGAGGCAACTAAGCCAGAAGATAATGGGATAGATTGGCTAGTTCCTTTCCCCCTGGATTGTATTGTATGATATTATATTATATTACATTATTATTCATTTCATTCATTCAGTGTTCTCCCCTAGGGCAGGTCTTTCAGTGCAAACCCATCTTCCTCCTTTATATAATAATAATAATAATAATAATAATAATAATAATAATAATAGTCCGTGGCGCCACAGGCCTTGAAGGGTGCAGACTGACCAGCCGGCCTCACGTTCACATGCCGAAGCAGAAGTTGAAATTGATTACCAATCTCATATTCAAATGCATATTACAAATTATTGCATAAATACAATAATTGTATCTGGGTCACACCCGAAAAAGCAAGATGCCTGGAATGTAAACATAATTGTCAAAGGCATGTCTTCACATTTTATAATTAAAATTTAAATACTATGCAATTACACTAATTACAGTAAAAAGGTCAAATTTTAAAAAATGAGAGTTAAGTCCTTTTACCTAAACACTATCAATATTATTATATTGTTTTATATTATATTATATTATATTATATTATATTATATTATATTATATTATATTATATTATATTATGCGCTGCTCATTTTACGTTTTACCTATATTTTCCCTGCTGCTCACTAAAGTCAATAAAAGCACGAGGTTCTGAAGTGAATCCTGTCAATACGTCAGTTGTGCGGTATTGTTCTGGCAGCGAGGACCAGACCTTTTCTGTAAGGTCAGGTTCAGTGAATCCGGTCTTGTGTAATGCTGGCTGGGGAAGGGGGGTTGGGAATATTATTAGCCCCTATAATTACGCCACTCTCTTAAGATGCAGATTTCAGCTATTTGTAGAGGCCATGTCTTTATATGCAAATTAGATTGTTTCAACAATATGATCGTCTCATCTGTATAATGATAGGGTGTTGTATTCCAAACCTCTGCCCCCCCTCTCCACAGACCCTTAACCCACCGCCCCTCTTCATTCTCTTCAATCTAACCTAAAGACTTTGATTATTCAGAACCAAAAACCATTTTAAGAGTTTTGTGTATTCTCTCTATTGTTTTAACTGTTTTAGTCTTTTTCAAATCTCTAACGCAAGCACTTATGCTTGTTGGGTGGGTATATAGGATGGAGAGGGATTGTAGAGCAGGGTAGGGGGGGGGAAGACTTCGAACTAAGAGTCTGTAATTGAATTAATTTTGTAAAATAGCCTGTCCTTGTAAAGCAGTATTTACTTCATTACCATATTGCTGCATCAGTGGCGGATTTTATTACATCAGAGACGTCGGTTGATTTAGAGAAAGATTTGTCGCATACGACGTTCTGGATACAAACAGCAAGAAATAACATATTCGTATACGCCTAATGTCAAATTTGTTTAACACGTAAGCACAAAGTGGAAGTGAAGTAACCCTGTAGATTTTTACAACGAATACAGATAGCTGTTCTTGCTTACATACAAATGGCTTTTAAGAAATCCGCAGTTTCATTCCCGCCCTCACATAAGCCCGCCATCGCTCCCTATCCTGTGCAAGATTAATTCATACGATGAAAGAGTAATGGAACGGAGAAAAACTCTCTCCGGCGCCGGAATTCGAACCCGGGTTTTCAGCTCTACGTGCTGATGCTTTATCCACTAAGCCACACCGGATACAACCCCGGCGTCGGACAGAATTGTCTTTGATTGAGTTTCAACTCTTGGGTTCCCTCTAGTGGCCGCCCTCTGCACTACGTCATGTATGTCTATGAACATAGGACCGAAGTCCACACATGTGCTGAGGTGCACTCGTTATGAGTGACTAGTTGGCCGGGATCCGATATATTATATGCGTAAATCGCGAAGTGATTTAAGACGGCGCTTATTCCGTCGGATCCCGGCCAACTAGTAACTCATAACGAGTTCACCTCAACACATGTATGGACTTCGGTCCTATATTCATAGACATCTATGACGTAGTGCAGAGGGCGGCCACTAGAGGGAACCCAAGAGTTGAAACTCAATCAGAGACAATTCTATCCGACGCCGGGGTTGTATCCGGTGTGGCTTAGTGGATAAAGCATCAGCACGTAGAGCTGAAAACCCGGGTTCGAATCCCGGCGCCGGAGAGAGTTTTTCTCCGTTCCATTACTCTTTCATCGTATGATGACGCAGAATATCTGCATGGAAATATCATATGTACTTCGGTACATTGAAATAATATAAGATTAATTCAGTCTCTATCATCATATCCCACCTCTTTCAAATCCATTTTAATATTATCCTCCCATTTGTCTAACCAAAATATGGATTACTCAACAAATTTAATTTATACAGGTTTAAATGTATTAACTATTGAAGAAATTTATAAATATAGTTTACTAACTTACTACCACAGAAATCAAATAAAACATAAATCTAATCGACATGAATATCGTACTCGGAGACAAAAGTCTACTTTCCCATTAATTGAGCCTAAATGTCATACAAGTGCAGCTCTTAAACATGGTGCTAGTTTCGGCCCAAGATTTTATAATAAAATTACAAACCATTTTCCAAATTTGAAATATTTTAAAATTGAATATTTAAAAAAAGAAATTTATAAAATTGTTCATGGTATACAGTATAATATCAACAAATGTATTTTTTTACCTTTTATTTCTGTCGACTTCATATTCATGTTTTTATTGATTATCACTGACTTCTGTCTTATTGTCAATTTATATTAAATGTGTTTTTTTCTCTATTTTTCTCTTTATACTTTTTTTTTTGCTCTTGTGTGTTATTTATAGGTTTGAATTAAGTTACTTACTGTATTTAGTAAACTGTCCTTGTAAATTTTATGTTATATTATTGGTTAAGACCATACCGTACACGAGCCTGGCTCTTACGGTAGTGATTAGAAACATTTTTGTTTTATAAATGATTTAATTTGTACTCACTGGCTAGCTAGTTAAATAAATAAAATATATAATAATAAATAAAAAATGTCTGGGCCTCCCCAAAAGTCTTTTTCCCTCCGGTCTCCCATCTAACACTCTATATGCAATTCTGGATTCGCCCATACGTGTCCATCTCAAACGTTTGGATTAGGTAGCTGTTCTATGTAACAAAAAAGTGGATTTTCATATTTTGCTCAGAATTATTTTTTCCAAATATTTAACACACTCTTAATCGGTAACTAATGCGGAGAGAATCGTGAATTTTATTAATATCGATAGAAAATCTAACACAGAATAATTTATCCCTGTGGCGTATTTCAATAGCGTGGGCGGTTTTCGTGTAAATTTAATGAAAACACCACAAATTTCAAGCTTGTAATTAGTTACCATTGCCACCGGGTATATACTCATTTGCAGTGTGAATAAATACATACATACATACATACATACATACATACATACATACATACATACATACATACAATTTTATTCTTCATATTATAGTTGGAATTCCCTGGTAGAGGGGCAGAGAAGACCTGACGGCCTTATCTCTTACTTACTTACAAATGGCTTTTAAGGAACCCGAAGGTTCATTGCCGCCCTCACATAAGCCCGCCATCGGTCCCTATCCTGTGCAAGACCAATCCAGTCTCTATCATCATATCCCACCTCCCTCAAATCCATTGTAATATTATCCTCCCATCTACGTCTCGGCCTCCCTAAAGGTCTTTTTCCCTCCGGTCTCCAAACTAACACTCTATATGCATTTCTGGATTCGCCCATACGTGCTACATACCCTGCCCATCTCAAACGTCTGGATTTAATGTTCCTAATTATGTCAGGTGAAGAATACAATGCGTGCAGTTCTGCGTTGTGTAACTTTCTCCATACTCCTGTAACTTCATCCCGCTTAGCCCCAAACATTTTCCTAAGCACCTTGTTCTCAAACACCCTTAGCCTATGTTCCTCTCTCAGAGTGAGAGTCCAAGTTTCACAACCATACAGAAGAACCGGTAATATAACTGTATTATAAATTCTAACTTTCAGATTTTTTGACAGCAGACTGGATGATAAGAGCTTCTCAACCGAATAATAACACGCATTTCCCATATTTACTCTGCGTTTAATCTCTACCAGAATAAATAAATAAATAAATAAATACTGCTAAATAAGTACTAATACTAAGACAAATTGTATTGTATACTTCTTAATTTCCATTCAGGAATCCTCCCCTGAGCACGAGTTTTACTATTTCAGGGGCGAGCTAAATTTTTTTATGTTTATTTATATTTTATTAGCAAAATAAATGAATAAAATAAAAATAAAATACAACTACATCAGCTTTAGTTATATGGTAGAGTTGTTTTATTTTTAAGCATGTATTTAGATACTGAGGCCTATTACACATTTGCACTCGTACTTCCCCAGAAACGACTTCAAGTTGACACAAAGTTTCTTCAACGTTTGTCATACATTTTACAAGTGTTCCTTCCCTCTTTCTTCAAGCTGTATAATAATTTCAATTAAATTAGTATAAAATACTGTTATTAATATGCAAGACAAGCTATTATGGCTACATACTACATAGCCTACCACAATATTTTCATGTCACGAATTGGAGCAGCGTTATTTTCAGAGAGTGCAGCAACCACGTCACGTAGGTTGTCAAAGTTGTCGGCATAGTCGGTGTTTAAGTTAATTCATTTATAATTTAGCACGGATGCAGCGAACATGGACTTCACAAATTAAAGCAGTAACACTTCCGGTTTTCAATAACCAAGTGCAATTTAAAGTTGTAATGTGTTTTTACGTGATACTTTAAGTATGGAGAAGCTCAGACATAATGTTTCCTAGCTTCTACACCCGTTCCTACCACTTTATAAATAAGCCAGTAATGCCTCAAAAGAAGTTTAAAAATGATATGATTTGAGTAGACAGGAGGGGATTTTAAGAGTACCGGTAATTTCGCTTGTATAATGAAATAAGTTTTATAAAATATAGTTACAACTGTAGCTAAGTCAACTTAAACTTGCACTTGAAAACAATAAAATATTCAGCAAATCGAGCTTTCCTGAAAGAGTTTGTGTGCACTCAATGTTGGTTGCTTGATAGTTGTCAGCCCACTCTGAGGTCTGTGGATGTAGAGGGAAAAATTGCATCGGTGTCTGGTAGAGTTCCTGGGTAGCTCAGTTGGTAGAGCGTTAATGTGTTTAACCAAAGGTCCCGGATTCAATACCCGGTCCCAGAACAATTTTTCTTCGAAATTGTTCAATAAAATATTCGTTCTTAAAATGGCCTAAGACTAACAAATAGGCAAAAACAGGCAATTGATTTTGAGATGGGCAGCAAGAGCTTCACTAGAAAAATAAGTAAAATAAATATTGATCATGTCATTGCTATATACATACATGCTATTTATACAGGGTGAACAGTAAGTAATGCCATTAATTTCAGGGGGTTATTCTTTAAGATACTTCAAATAAAAAAAGTTTCATACAATTTTGCTCGTTTTTGCTTCCTTTTCGAGATAAACATTTATATTATATGATACATTTCATAGGGTGTTCTGGGAAAGCCATTGATCTAATTCCCAATAACCTCAGTCATTTAAGAGAGCAGTGTATTATGATAATAAGTGATTGAAAGAATTGTTCTTTTACCCCAGATAAGACGGAAATATTTTTTGTTTAAAACATACTATTTTTTTGTATGAATTATTTAATTGTAATTGATATAACATAAGAAAGCTGTTTTTAATTTTTTTATGTTGATAGTATTCGAGATTTTCAGTGTCCCATATATAGGACGTCAGTCATATCCCCATGCAAAAACATTATATGACATAAGTCGTTTTAGCACTAACATATATAAATTGTTTAGCTTAACAATACATAAAATTAACACAAATTTATAATATCACTCACACACTATAAGATTATTGTATTTTTCGAGAATGTTTATGGTGTGTGATACGTGATAAAACATTTTACATGTACACCAACATCACACTTCATACATTTATTGTTGTCTTTGTGTGACACTGTCTGCATCGAGTTTGTTTTTCTTGAGATACCACAAAATGATTACTTCCATCAAACCTTGAAACTTTTTGCTCAGTCTTAGATGAGATGGTCTACCGCAGTGGTCGTCAGCATTCGCTGAAATGGGTAAAGGGTAAGTGCAGCAGGATTAGGTAGAGGGCATACCCGCCAGCAGCCACAAATGTACCTGCGGGTAAGAGACGATAGCCCAAGAGTGCAGTGAGTTGACGACTCTTTGATTACTGCAAAGAACACTTTGATGTACGCATTTCTCTAATTATTTCAGTACCCTACATGCCCCTTCTACGTAACTCTGAAAGTGGTGGTACTGAAGTGAAAAGGTTATCAGGAATAAGTGATAGAATAATCCATCCAGGTTTGTCACTATTTCCGAATATTGAAGAATTACACTAGCATCCAAACCCAGTTTCTTGTTCTCTCCTGAGACACTGAGACACTAGTTGCAGCTCCTTGGTATGGATCTATCCACAATGTGTGTCAATATTTAGTAGCCCCTGCCCATATTTTATATTCATACTATTTTATAGCCTTTCCCCAGATGAACTTTTGCATCCATGTTTCCCGAAATGAGGTACCATTGCTTCATCTACAGAATGATTTTCCTCATGACGAGCATATTCCTGAAAGTCTTTGTTCAGATGATCAAATAAGAGCCGTACCTTAGTAAATTTATCAGCTGCATCAATTTCATCATTATTGCTTGCGTGGAAATTAGCTATTATAAATTTGAATCTATCGCCAGATACTGCATTCGCAACTAGTGGGTTACGGGTATCCAAGCTGTTTTCCCAATACATTTGGCGCCTAGGTAGATCTACTTATCCACTAAGTAGCAGTATGGAGATATTTTCATTTCACTATTGGTAACATCATCAATGAAATTCTTCTGTGCCGCATATTGGTTAGTAAATTTAACCAGCATATCAATAACATCATCAAATAATTGTGATGGAGAAAAGTTTGTTGAGGCCCGAGTTTAGTGGGAAAAATATAGTATTTCCCTGCTGTATGTCAACTTCTTCCCAATTTAAATTTATTATCCTTTTTTTCAACTATATATCGGTTGCTGAATCACTAGTATTTCTACTGCCATTCTCACCATCGCCTTTACTATGTTCATCATCACCATTATGAGTTGACTTTCGTCATCATAATCATCCATTCCCTCTCCTTCTGTGTTGAGGGTTACTTCCGTCTCAGCTCGCAACTGACTACCAGGCATTTTGTCAATTGTAGGGTTATTTTCATCACCAGAATCCTCATCAGTTACGTTACCACACGCATTTTTTGGTGATAAAATGGTGATGGAAATGTTATTGCACTTATGTATAGCAACTTGGTCGTCCTGAATCATTTGTAAGGCTTCATTTAGTGAAAAACCCCTATAATAACATGAGTACCATCAGTCTCACGAAATGTCCCCTCTTATGACTGACGTTCTACATGTAGTACGCCTAACTTTACCATGATATGGCATAACACTAAATAAAAAATTGAATCTCATTATGAATTATTATATACGAACTACATCATACGAGTATGCCCTATCAATATCAAAAGCAATATTCCTATAGCATGTCATATATATACCGACTTCGAGAACATGTTCTGCTGCACAGCCATGACTCACACAAATATGTTAACAACAATGACTATAATAGACTGAACATAAGAAAAAAAATTGGAGGCAATTTATAATACATAAGGATTATGATATATGATTGACGACTATGAAAATCTTACACAACAATGTTAAAAAAATAAAACGTCCGGTGTCGTATATATAGGACGTCAGTCTTATCTGGGTTTTAATGTGCAGACATTTGATCCGAACAAAGTAACATTATAAAATTTCTTTGCAGAACGAAAAGTTATATTTGTTAGGAATAAATTTCTGCACATTTAAAGGACAAAACTGAAATTCGTTCAATAAGTTATAATCATAATACACTGCTCTCTTAAATTGACTGAGCATATTGGGAATCAGTTCAGCAGCTTTCCCAAGATACGCTATGAAATGTTTGATATGAAATAATTTCTTTCTCGGAAAGGAAACAAAAACGATCAAAATTGCATTAAACTTTTTTGTTTGAAAAATCTCATAGAATAACCCCTTGAATTTAATGTCATTACTTAAGGTTCAACCTGTTAGTGAGATTCTTATAGAACCGAACTCAATGTAGGCTGTTGTCTACAATTCACAAACAAATTAAGGGAAAACGATCAGATTTGCAGGAGACTTTCATACATGTGAAAGACGTACAAATCACATCAGGTGCTAGAAATGGCCGCTTGGCATATTTCGACCCTGCGCTTCATGAAATATTTTAAAGGTCCCAACATCACGCCATCAATGTCCCCGATTTTCCTTGAGACCTGTCTGTCCATTTCACACGCTCCATTCTTCTCCATATCCACATTTCAAATGCTTCTAGTCGTTTCTTTTACTTCGTCGTTTCTGCCCCATACACTGCAACAAAAGAGTGGGTGAAGAAAGAATGATGCAGAAACTGATCAAAAAGAGAAAAAGGAATTGACTGAGTCACTTCTTGAGAAGAAACTGCCTTCTGAAGGGACGGGTAAACGGGAGAAAAGTTCGGGATAGAAGAATATATCAGGTGATATACGACATTAAGATATATGGATCATATGAGGAGACTAAGAGGAAGGCAGAAAATAGAAAAGACTGGAGAATGCTGAGTTTGTAGAACACTGTGAATGGATGAACAATGCCACACTCCACACAAAGCACTTCACTAGTCTCTTCCTTAATTATTTTATCCAGAAGTCCGCAGAAGATGCTTTTTCATTTAAAAGCTTGCTTTGTCATTGCTATCCTCTTTTTGACTTCCTGTCAGTAGCTCATGTTACTACTCTTAAAGCAGTCCACCTGTTCTTCTGTCTGGTTTGGAATTCGTACGTTTACCTTCTTTATTCTTTTCTGATAACCATGATAGTATATTTATTTTCAGGTTTCAGACTTTTCTGATATTTCATCTATTTTTATATTAAATTTCGTCGTGCTCCTATTGTTTTCCATGAACGAAGAAATCCGTTTATCGAACTCGATGACAGATAATATAAAATATATATTTCGATTTTTGGAAGAACTTCAACACAGGTTACGTCTTCAGTTACAACCACAAACAAAACGAAATCAATGTTCATTATCTTACTCACACGTATTGAAACGCATGTTCAGAATTCGGTATTGATAATCATTTCGCTCTCATTTGGCGAAATAATTGAAAACCAACTGGATTTACACACGAATTTCATTCATGCTTCATGGTGTTGCCACACATTTTACTGCAGATACTACTACTAAACCTAATTTAAATGTTAATAAATCACATTTCGCGAATAGGAATCTATTAATGTAAATACAAGTCCCTGTCTTCTTTCAGTCTTTCTTACAACAAGGACGTGTGTAAAATAATTCGCACGTATTCTTTTCGAGATGCAATTGGCCCGCAATTGTCCCTGTCTGTTTCGTGGGAGCTGAAAATACTGAATAACGACCTGTTGACGGTATGACGTATCTCCCCGTTTTACGAGCAAAACCTGGACAAACTCCATCGCACGAGCTCTCGACCTGTCATAAAACGGGGAAAATTGCTTGCATAAATAACTCTGTGGGCAGCCCTGGTTTCGCCCGCCACACCCCAGCCATCGGTTCAGCACTGGTAGGATGCCCATTATTATTATTATTATTATTATTATTATTATTATTATTATTATTATTATTATTATTATTATTACTGTCCACCCTTGTGGAGTAAAGGTTAGCATGCCTGACAATGAAACGAGCGGGCCCGCATTCAAATCCTGGTTGGGACAAGTTACCTAGTTCAAATTTTTTCCGAGATTTTCCCCCAAATTCATTAAGAGGAATTGCTGGATAACTTTCGGCGCTGGACACTGGCCTCATTTCGATGCCATTATCATCTTCATAGCATTCAGACGCTATATAACTACAGCAGTTGATAAAGCGTCGTAA
Source organism: Periplaneta americana (assembly GCF_040183065.1). Classification (NCBI taxonomy): domain Eukaryota; kingdom Metazoa; phylum Arthropoda; class Insecta; order Blattodea; family Blattidae; genus Periplaneta; species Periplaneta americana. Next base: position 53,822,855 of record NC_091118.1, read on the forward strand.
AACATCCGATTAAAAATATTATTATCTTTATTATTATTATTATTATTATTATTATTATTATTATTATTGTTGTTGTTGTTGTTGTTGTTGTTAAACTTCTTTGGGCAGGGTAAGAGTGGAACGCTGAGAAATTAATAAATTCTCTGACAGAACTTTGAAAGATTTCTTACTTGTTTTCCTTACGGCATTAGAGAATGTTCGTACCCTCGTCGCCCGCTAAACGGCTGATGCTATGTTGATGTCAGAAATGACGTATGTTAGTGTTCGTAAAACTTCGGAAAGAATCGTAAGAAATCGGTGCACGTGTTCCTTTAACGCAAGGCTCTATATTATCCGATATTTCCCCGTTCCGTTGAACATACATTATGTTGTAGCTTCTTTAATAATCAGTTAATTGCGTTGTAATTTTTTAAGTGATAGCTCAGTGTCTAAGGAAACAATAGAAAAAAATTCGAAATGAAAATATTTTTTGAAAAGTGAGAGGAAAATTACTAACTTCAATGAGATCTGTTCAGAATAGACATTTACACCTTCAAAAGTTTGTAAGCGGTAAACTTCTTTATTTTTCACTTTATATGGAGGGTCAACGCGAGAGAAATGTTAAGAAAGAATGAAAATTGCTTTCAAAAGTGATCGCTACTCAAAATCATTACTGATTTCCTGGTTGTGGCGAGTTAAAGAAAGGAAAGTTTTCGCTTGGCGGATTACTCACGACTCAACCTTTTGTCTGTTGGCATCTAAACGAAAAATTCTTTCCTGAGCGTTCTTGTACTTTGGCCTGATTAATTCATCCATCCTGAGCTGTTCTAAGTAGATGAATATCATAATACTATAATGGTAAATCTCGAACGAGATGTCATTTTTAACACCGAATTATGTCTACGGTAAAGTTCACGTTATCCGACTAGATAGCAGGTCCGCTATTGAAATAACGTGAAATGAATGGCTCTCATTGTCTCTTTCCACGCTCTTTCCTCAATGACGTCAACATATCGTTAACCGTTTAGTATACCGGTAGGGTGCGAAAAAAAAATCTATTGTGTACTACCTTGCATTGTGCTAGCGTAAATAAAATTCTTGATGCTCGAGATTTGTTAGCATTTTATTCAAATTAATACATAAATTACTGGGACTGGGGCTGTTGTCGGACAGTGCATCTTCTGTGTACTGTTGTGATGTTGTTGAGTTGAAACCAGTGAGTGAAATTGCATTGTTGAGAAGCTTTCTGGTGGAAAATATACCGAAATAAATGGCTGAATGAACGAGAACATGGCGTGAAAGAAATCGTACAAATGAATCACCGAAAAGCAAGCAAATAACGAAAAAAGTAGATTGGGCGAGAATGCAAGAAAAGGAGAAAGGCATTTTATAACCACACTTCTGCAGTTTAGTTACAAATTGTCAAGGATTTAGTGAATGTTCGTACACAGCAACAATCAAGGAACAGTCGACGAGTGAAATACCTGATCTAACCTGCTGTCTGATTTAGAATTAAATTGTAGTTCAACATATAATAAACTTTAAATAAAATAAAAGTCTTCACAATATATTTTAAAAATAATTTATAATTACCGTATTAAGTCCTGTGATTTTTTTCACATTTCATTTCAGCAATCATAAACCAATAGCTTCTTTTTTAATCTATTCGGTTGCTCGAATGAAGGTTTTCCATTGCATTTTGTTTAACAGAGTTACTAAGACTTCCGCTCAAGTTCTTTCTCACTAAGTATTTTGGTTTCATTTAAAAAATAAGGATAATATTTATCTAAATGCCGTTATAATGAAAATCTTTTTAGGGTTAATGAAATTTTCTTAATTTAATTATATAAATTATTAATATTATACATTTATTTGAACGGTTTTAATTATGAATTGTTTTATAATAGTTTTTTTTTTAACATTTTCTGTTTGTGAAGGTGCTTTGGGTTAGTCCTAGATCATATAGATAGCTCATCCCTATGTTAAAATCTGTAGCAATTTGAAGAGAACAACCGCCAGGATCGCCACCCGTCCGCAGTAAACGAACACGAGATGGCAGTACAGTCGCTAATGCAATTCAAGTGGGAGTTATGACGTGACTCCTTATCTAACAACTAGATGGCAGCATAGTAAACCTGACAAGTTGTTACGTCAAAGCATATACGTAAGGCCGAGCAATTTGGTACATATGATCTAGGGTTTAGTACTATTAAGAACAGTGATTTTATCTATAACAAATATTGCTATTATCAATTTTAAAAACATTTACATGTTTCGACGCTGCAGGTACATCGCTGTTATTCCATTGTTGGCGTTTTATGAAGTTTGGACTTGCATCCATCTATAATGTTGTTCTAAAGTGAGTTCCCAGTTTCAAATAGCCATAGCTTTGCAAAATTGGTAGATTCTGTAAAAATAAAAACAACAATTTATTTGTAAATGAATAGGATTTTATTATAACAAGAAGAAAAAAGAAACTGATAGAAGTTAAATATGACCATGTTTCTCTGAAACTACTGAATTTATTTAAATTATATTTTGCAGTATTTTCTACAGCCTGTGATCTAAAAATAAATCTACGGGTTTATGAATATCACACACTTAACATGAGTGACAAAAAATATATATACATTGAAAAAACTGGTAAAGATTGTTAATCAAAGTTCAATATTTATTTCTCTTTCACTAAATTGTGATGTATTTAATTAAAATTTTCTTTAGAATTTACGATATGAATTATTTGATAGCTGAAGAAATACAAGGCATATGAGTGAAGATTGTAGCAAGTAATGTGCATCTGAAATTTGAGGTACATTTAGGAAAGTAGGAAAACAGGTTCTTAGTTATGGCCTTTCTTTTGCATTGGATACGAAACTAATCAGTTGTTTTTTATACCACTGAATTCAGAATGATTTATTGTAACTATGGAAATTTTTATTCCACTCTGAACACTAGAAGCTTAAAAATATTGAACTAAACTTTTGTACTGAAATTCATTAATCGCACTGGCATCACTACCCATTCCTCTTAACCACAATTTTTATACAGTTACCATAGCAACGAAATGCATATAGAAAAAAAAACAATCACTCTAAAGCATAATGATATATGGGAATCAAACTGTTATTATGTACAGAAGATGCAGCCATTTCAAATTGGGAACTTACTTCAGAATAATCTTATACTGTAGAGCGAGCATAGTTTGCCCTTTTTCATTGAGCACCCATTCCATGCTGTGGCTCTTAACTGATCAGGTATCAAGTAAGATTATGAAGCGCATTCTAACCCCAGTGTCATTTGATGACGTGACTGCGTGGACTATATCATTAATTTTTCTGTATCATTCGATAGTACCTACATTGAACATTCAAAAGAATAATCAGCTCCTTTAATTTTAATCTTTATTAGTATCTACATATTTATGACGTACGAGTTAGGTCACTGCTAATGTACACCCCTTATGGGACGCAACTTACGTGATACCTGTTTGCAGATGGGTCACATCTTACGTACAGACACAGAAACAGAATTTGGGCCACCTAATTTTACAACGCATGCAATAAACAAGGACGCCTAAATGTATGCTACTTGTGGACAGTCTTGCGAAGATTGTTGTCTATGTAGAGGAGATTCCTGCAAGCTAAACACAACACTAATGACCTTGATGATATGAAAGTAATGCTTTGTTTGTTCTTTCATCTTGAAGGTTTGTCATGACCAGACTTCGGCCTAGGGACACAGAGTAACCAGTATGAGGTTTAGAGTACACGAAGTATAAATGACGTCATAACCCGTGTGTAGCCACCCGACTGCAACAGCACAGGTGGGTCCGTAATGTGCATTACCGTTGTGTGTATTGCTGCTTGGCTGCGGTACGTGTAACAGGCTTCGGCGTAGGGACACCTGATTGAAGGTTACAACTCACGTTAATACTTTAATCGTAAACATTTATTGTCTACACTAGGAATGTACTGTATATACTGCATCTGTAGAGAGTGAAATATATTTTGTGCCGTAATGTGACGGACTGTTTACATGTTGAGACACGAAGTAACGGCGCGCTCCATCACCCACTCCACTCGACCAACACAACACTATAATCCGTGCGGTCTGAACTTCATGCGTTTCTGTGCCCAGGACTGAAGCCTGGTCATGACTAGTCCAAGGGGATTAATTAATATTCTATGTCTCTTATAGGCAATGTTGTAGTTGTAAATAAATTTTAGGGGTACTATTGAAATCTCCTTGATCAGACAAGACTACATGGACTCACTGCACTTCTTTTCCAAGGTTACTTCTTTGTCATGCAGTCTCCTTTGCAGACCTCCTTCCAGATCGCAGCCATTATTGCACAAAGGCAAGAAATTCTTTGCTGACACTGGTGGCCCAACACTTTTACTAGAAAAGTATCCCTCCAGTTTCTAAAGACTTTTTATTAGCATCATTCTTAATATATTCTGATATTGCATGAACAGGAGTGATTTCATGTTTAGTGTACTCGTATCTTTATCCGCAGATTATTTTATTGTTTTCCTTAATGTTTCCGAATCCTTTAATGTCACAATCGATCAATTCTTTAACTGATTTTAAGCATGTGCCTTGGAATAGACCTAAGCCCAGCCTACAAACTTGAACACACGTAGAACAACCAAATTTTCACATGTCATACAACCAACCAGCTGTTTTCTTTCTTAAAATAGACTAATTACGATTACCTGACTAACATTCTGGAAAATCTGTTGGTAGAGCTTTAAAATTTTCACTTACTTCTTCTGACTCAAAAACAGCTTCTAAACAGCCAGCCACCCTCCAAATCTAAGTGTTGTTGTATTCTGGGATATGCTGTATATCTGATATGTCACTATCAATTTTTCATCGTGAACACTACGTTCTGTTTCTTTTTTGAATATTCAAGTTTCATGAATGCACGAAAAATAATATTTCCCTCCTCTAGCAAACTGCTAGCATTACGCCCGAGCGAGTTTTAAAATTAGCTAATCACTGCAGCAGAATTCTTGAGGCGCCACATCATAAGATTAGTGTTATGCGAAGGCATCTACGCAAGTTTCGAAATTAGCGAATCAGTGTAGCAGATTTCTTGAGGTACCATGCCATAAAGTTAGTGTTATTTAACTGTAGAAATACCATGGCGGTATAAAGGCTTGAAATTAACCAATCACAACCACTCCTGAAGTGCCAGACCATGGATTTCGATAAAACAACGAATGGACAAGCGTTTAAGCTCAGAATATGAGATGCCCGCCGTTATTTTTATGCCAGATATCAAAATCAAAATATTTTTCAATCGTCCATTTCAAAGTATATTAAAGACTAGTTAAACATGATTAATATATTTTCGAGTCTATATTTTTTTGCTGGTACGGTAACAGCGAGTTTTTATTTTAGACGGTACGGCGTACCTGCCCAACTACAGCACTGCTTATAGGTATAATTTAATTCATTGATATTTGAAAAGTGGCCATTGAGTTCAAAGCTATACTGATTTCGCTATAAAATTTTAGAGGCGGATATTCATTTTTCAAATTTAAACAACAAAATTAAATAATCACACAGATCCACTTCATAAAAAATGAACATCAACAGTATGAAAAAGAGGTTATGAAATGTTGGTTTAAAAACATTTCTTGAGGCTGAAATTGTGCCTTGTAATTTGTATTGACAACTATACTTTTTATTTGACTTTTCCTTTAGAGGTTTCACCATGTGTAACTTTTCAAAGGGACTTTAAAGTTGATGTTGAAAAGTTTCTTGCTAACTGAACATAATAACATTCGGAAATAATTCCATTGACCTTGTTCACATCAAAAGAGAGCATTTTCTCTTTCATCTTAAAGGTACAATGCAGTATGTCATAACCAGTACGAGTAGGCCTAATTAATACTCTATTGATTCTTATACAGTTTAATTCACTGAGGGTTTCAAAGTAGCCAATCTTTTCAAAGCTATAATTTGCTAACTTCGCTTATAGACTTTTACAGGCGGACATTCATATTTAAGAGTTAGAAAAACAAAACTAAATAAACTAGATCTCGTTGTAAGAAGAAAAAAAAGAAGACAGAACAAGAGTTTGGCAGTTGCCATGACAACGTTTTAGATGCAGGCAATAAAATTAATCTTTCCGAATGGTATAAAAAGTTTTGAAACAAACAGGATATACCGGAATGCGTAATAGTCCCAGATAGAGAAGTGGAGCTTTGGTCTGTAATTTAGGAACTAAAAAGAGCCAGAGAATTAAGTCGAAAATAAATGCTGCAGAAAGAACCAAAATATTGAACGTTGCCAACCAATCATAATTTTATATTCGCTATTATATAACAGGGATAAATATGTGTATATATTTTCTATAAAAGATTTAACAATGAGAGTTTCTAATTCTATTGATCCAATTATTTCAGAAGTTACAGTCATGTCAAGTTCTACAAAAGAAAAAAAGAAAAAGGAATATTGTAAACAACCTGCAAGAATAAATATGACTGTTCTACGTTGTTTCAAGTGATAGTGTCTGTATTATCTGTGAATTTCGAACTGGCGGTTCAAGGTCACGTGTGCTTATCCCAATCCTGGACCATTCTCCTGAACTAAAATCAGCTGGGACAGCCGAAATTACCAGTGCTTCAGTTCACATTTTTTAGTTCAGTGATTCGTGGGTGGTTTGTATGTTTAAATACGTTTGTACGTGACATTGAAGGTAGGCACTGGATTAATCTTGCACAGGATAGGGACGGATAACGGGCTTATGTAAGGACAGAAATGAACCTCTGGTATCCTTAAAAGCCATTTGTAAGTAAGAATATGTAATTTATTAATTTTCTCTCAAATCTGACATCTAATAATTATTATTTTTCCAGGTTTATATCTAAGCCTCTAAGGCCCAATTCTATAAAACTCCCTGACTAAAGATCAACTTTGATCGAAGATCGAAAAGTGAACCGAGTTCAGACACTTCTTCTATTGTATAAAACTTTTCTGCGATCATATTACCTTGGTTCAAATGCAATCTAAGTTCACGTGAAAAGGATTTGGCAACATCGCATAAACATGTGAAATACGTGATGCGCGGACAGGTTTGTTCAGTGTTGCCAATTTAGCGACTTTAACTCTTTTGCAACAACAATTTCTTTTAACTTTTATATTGCTTAAATATGGATTTAGTGACCTTTTTAGCACCCCATAGTGACAAAATTTAATCTTTCTTTGTTGATAATGAGAAATCTAGCGACTTTACAACTACTTTTTGGCGACTTTCCGTACACTCTGTTGGAGACACTGGTTTTTTGTGCAATGTAAATAATGGCGGACAATAAGAAGAAGATTGACTGTTCTCCGAGTTGTTATGTTATGGTGTTTGATACTGCTAAACATAATAAAGCTTTATAAAACGACAATTTTCGCTTAGTAATACAGTTAATTGAAAATTTATGAATGTACCTATCATATCCATTAATAATTAATGGTTGTTATAAACATAATATAATTATAGGTTATGTTATTTGATACTGCTGAACACGATAGAGCCTTATAAAATATAAGAATGTTTGTGTATTAAGGCAAGAAATTGAAAGAAATATATATAAATGTACCTATCATATCTATTAATATTAATAATATTGGATATTTTATTTGCACAATCTGTCACTCGTATATTTCAAACAGAAAAGAAATAACTGAACTTGGATCATCTAACTTAATCAGAGAAATTTCTTCAGTCAAAGTTGACTTTAGTTTGAGACAAATTAATCTCAGATTAGACTTTATACAACACAAAATTCCAAGTTCAGGTGAAATAAGGATAAATTTAACCTCTGATCTAAGATTAAATGGTTTATACAATCGGGCCTAAAAATGTTAACTCTTCAAATAATAATAATAATAATAATAATAATAATAATAATAATAATAATAATAATAATAATGGTAGTAATAATAATAATAATAATAATAATAATAATAATATTATTATTATTATTAATATTATTATTATTATTATTATTATTATTATTATTATTATTATTATTATTATTATCTGTGACATTACAGCCCTTTAAGGGCCCAGACCTTTTAACAACTGAATTGAAGAATGAAGGTAAACTTATGGCAAATTAGATTCAGCAATATGTGAGAACATTCTACAACGTGATTACTTACTTATGGCATTTAAGGAACCGGAGATTCATTGGCGCTCTCATATAAGCCCGCCATCGGTCCCTATCCTGAGCAAGATTAATCCAGTCTCTATCATCATATCACACCTCCTTCAAATATATTTTAATATTATCCTCCCATTTACGTCTCAGCCTCCCCAAAGATATTTTTCTCTCTGGTCTTCCAACTAACAATCTAAATGCATTTCTGTATTCGCTCATACGTGCTACATGCACTGCCCATCTCAAACGTCTAGACTTAAAGTTCCTAATCATGTCAGGTGATTTCCTAAGCAACTTATTCTCAAACACCCTCAACCTCTGTTCCTCTCTCAGAGTGAGAGTCCAAGTTTCACAACCATACAGCACAACCGGTGATATAACTGTTTTATAAGTTCTAACTTTCAACTTTTTTAGAGGAGACTGGATCACAAAATATTTTCAACCGAGTAATAACAGAGATTTTTCATATTTATTTTGCGTTTAATTTCCTCCCGAGTGTCATTTATATTTGTTACTGTTGCTCCAAGATACTTGAATTTTTCTACTTCTTCAACCTGATTAAGTAATGTGAATTTGAAACATATGCTTAATGAAAATCAGAAATGAGGATCTGCTAAAAGTGAAAGTAGAATAGATAGATTAATTTTTAAAATACGGAGTAGGAGGAAGAAGAATAAGAAGGTGATGACAATGATGGTGATATTGATGTTAATGTTGATGAGGACGATAAATCCGCAGTACATTGCTCTTCAGTATACCACCGACATAACTGTTAGTTGCATAGACCAGGGAGAGATTTGAGAGACAAGATTCAATGAGTGAGTTAAGGGAAACAAAGACACGGAGACAGACGGACAGACAGAGGCTGAGAGCAGTTTAAGTCGTCATGACGACTTGAATAGTGAGGTAATTGGATTTGACTGTCTGCCTCTCAACCACAATCCTCAACCCTACACCACCCTTCTCCTCCCTCTACCCGCAGTCTCTAGCATTTGCAACAATGGAATGTTTTCTCTACCAACTACTCGGGATTCCTACAACAATCGCTCGTTTTCAAAATAAATACACTGTCGCCACCTGACGAAACATTTCAGAGCTACGATGATTTCGTATTGAATGCAGCAGACTTGCCATTTGTACGTGTATACGTGGTTGCCACATGGACAGGAAAGTTATAACGACTGTAATATGAATTCAATCTTTATTTAACACGATAATATTTAAATCTCCAAAATTTATTAAAACTAGTAGCTTGTGCAGCAAATGCTACAAACTAAGTCCATAAGAAGTTCAAATAAAATTTGTTCAGATTTATTTCCAATGAAGAATACCAGACATTTAGAAAGTTATTTGCTTCCATAATAGTGAAATATACTCCCTCTGAATGTTTTTTATATTGTTACCTTACGCAAGTTTTATAGTTTTCAGTAAAAGTAGCCATTACTCAGTAAATTATAGAAATGAAGATCCAATTTAAATAAAATATTCTTTCTCTGCGTCTACTTATATAAAACCCCAAAAGGTTTCACTTTCATATTATCAATATAGCATTAATGTGCATAATTAGTGACATTCACATAATTACATTAACTATAATAATATATCATTTTTAATGGTAATAAGTCATCAAACATTCTTAAGGTTTGTAGTTCTTAATATCCAATACACAGTTGTACTCGGAAAACTACAGACCAGAGAATCAGACCTGTAAATTATTTTTTATGCGTTATCAAAAAATTACACAAATGAAGATCGACATATTGGCATTATGATGTCAGATAATCTGAGCCATCTGAACTCTAAATATGCCCAGCAATCCTGCAGGTCACGGTCTTCTTGTAATAGTGTACTGTTTATTGTAATGTGTGTTTTGTTTTATTCTCAAAAGCAATTAGTTCTCAAAACTGATGAAATACGGATTTTGAAAAATAGGAAAATTATGCAGGAAAACTAACGCTTCACTAAAAGTTACTATTTTTCTGAAAATCCTTGAATGCCAAGCTTCAAAATGACGGGTCATTCATTAAAATCCGTTCAGCCGTTTTCCCGTAATATCCATTACCAGTTCAAATTATATATATATATATATATATATATATATATATATATATATATATATTACAGTGTGATTCCTCACATACAGTATTTTCATTTCTTCATCCAAGCGCTGGTCCTTCATTTCAAACCACCATTCTCCATTCTTCCCTCTGTACGGCCTTCCTCTTCATTTTTGCGTACTATCCATATAAATGTTAAAGTTGGCTATCCATGTTTCAGCCCCATACATTTCCACACTCCACACAAAGCACTTAACTAGTCTCTTCCTTAGTTATTTTCCCAGAGATTCGCAGAAGATGCTCCTTCTTCTATTGAAAGTTTCCATTGCTATTGTTATCCTCTTTTTTACTTCCTGGCAGCAGCTCATGTTACTGCTTATACAGTGCGTTCCAGAAGTCTCTCCGCAGTGCTTGTGTAGCCGAGAATCCACTAGGCAGAGAATTCAAGTGGCAGCACTGGCCGCTAAGCATATGATGGACTGAGAGTATGAGGTTGTCAAACCGAAATGAATTGGGCAACTTTCTACAGGGTTGTATCATAGTCTAGTATATACAATCACGAAGCTTGAGTTGTGAGGGTGCTAGGAACAATAGACTGTGCAGGTACTATTTCGCATTATCTGTAATGAGACGATATTAGCGATCCTAGTGTTTAGCAACTATCTATGGATGCATATTTACTACGTATTGAGCTTCGTGACTGTATATACTAGACTGTGGTTGTATTCTAGAGTTACTAGAAGTAATAGAGATGCAGAGGGACTTTTCGAACGCACTGTATTATACCCTAAGTATTTGAAGCTATTCACTTGATCTACTGTCTCATTTAGAATTCGCAAGAATACTTTCTTTATTTTTCTTCCGAAAACCATGGCATTTATCTTCATCTCATACTGGTCACAGCTGTAATTTAGCTCCTGTAGCATATCCCTTAGTATCGTCTCCTCATCTGCTGACAACGCAATATCATCAGCAAATCTTATGCACTTTATTCTTCATCCTCTTTCTATTAACCTACCCATGTTCTGGAAATAGTTATTAATCGATATTAATCATTTAATCACTGTGGACATTTTTATACTGGAAATTTGATAACTGGGGACATTTTTGATACTGTACTTTAATGATGATGGGCATTTTTGCTGTGGACACTTCGCAGTGGACTAATAGACTGATAATGCCTGAATTTACAAGTTGCCGAAAATAGACAAGGTGAACAAAAGTATAATGATAACGAGAATAATATAGGATTTAAGTATATATACTGATGTTGAAAAAAATATGAAATTATAGATCGAAATTATACTTAAGTGATACCTCTAAAATTATTATACAAATGAAGGTGTGAGAATAATATAGGTCTAAACCACACAGACAAAATTTTACAGGAGATTATTTTTATTTAGAGTCCAATGCTAGTAGGTGCGGTATCATAATTTCTTCAGTGTATACCTACGTAATTTGTTGAGTAATTTTATAACATTTTACCAGTAGCTTCCTCATTTGTGTAAGAAATGAACAAGGGCAAAAAAATTTTCTTTGTTAAAAGTGTGGCTTTGGACTACCTCATTCTCACACCTTCATGAGATTTTTTAATGTATGCAAGGAACCCCTAATTACAATGATAACAATGTTTTTAATTTTGTTAATTGTTAGCCCGAGACTTTTCCAAATTTCCACAAAATAGCGATACATGTGCAACTCTTGAGGCTGGAAGTAAGAAAGAAAAGAAAGCAAGAATTTGCTAAGGTGGAAAATTGCCCGGAAAAAATATAGGTGGATTTTGAACCCAAGAACGTAACTATAGTGTAACATCAAACCTTATTACAGATAATCATATGAGATAATTGGTTGTAAATTGGACATCCCTGGCTGAATATCGATGCTCGCTCTTTCGCTCTGTAAAGAGTGTAGGCTTGAGGGTTGGAGGTAATGTTTTGTTTCGAGGGCCTGTCTCGCATGTCACATACATAACTACTCTTTGCACGCGACTTACTGTAACCAGTGGCGTGCTTTCTACGTCGACACGCCACTGATACATTTTCCTTTAAATACCTGAGAGCACACAGCTATATTTCTGACGAAAGTTTTCTTTTCTCAGTCGTACTATCAGGGACTGGAATGCTCTAACTGAAGACTTTACCAATAACCAAAAATGTATTTAAAAATAGGCTTGAGGACTTTACTAATAGACGGTAATACATTATGCAGACTATTTTGTGGTTTTACAGGTATAGTGAGTAAGCAGAGAAACATAGTGAATCTCCAGTGATTTATATTGGGTGTGCAGTGTGTTGTAGTGAACTTAAAAGTAAATTCTGAGAGTTATAGTGGCAGAGAAATGAGATAGATTTATAGTGAACGGGTGTGAGTTATAGTGAACGTCCTGAATTGCTTGTAATGTGGTCTAGGCAAGCGATTTGAGGTTAATATAGTAAGTACAATTCTACGGAATAATAAGGGTGTAATTGATGTTTTGCTATTTGAAATGTTGTATCAGTGAAGAAGTATGTTGTGTCTGTGAAGTGTGTTGTGTCAGTGAAGTGTGTTTGTGTCAGTGAAATTCTATAGTTTACAGTGGCAGTGCAAAGTATTTGAACAGTGAAATGTTTTTGAAGCGTTAGTGAAATCAGGATAATGTCAGTGAAATGTTTCATAGTTCCAGTGCAGTGAGTGAATTGATAGCGAAATGAGTTTAGTGCTGAAAGGTACTTGTGCATGTATACTCGTGGTTTTAAGTTCGAACTTAGGGTTAAGATATAAATTAGATTTACTTTAATTAACTTTGTTATATTAAGAGATTCATTTAATTTAGGATGCTCATTGTTAATATTATTATATATTGCTACTATTATTTTATTGTTAATATTATGAATTTATTATTAATTGTAATTTTTGAGTGTAATTAGTTACTACTGCCACCGGGTATTTACCCATTTTCAGTGTGAATAAATATATACAATTACATACAATTCTCATGAAATGGAACTGTCGTATGATTTGTAGAAAATTCTGTAAAATGTATCTATGGAGAATAGTAGCCTATACCGAGTCCAATAAAGTTCGATAACAGTTTTCTTAATTTATTTCTTAAAGACTGCAATTAATGATAAAACTCTCATATCCATCTCATATGAAAAAAGAACTCAGTTTTGTTTGGATTCTGTCGACAATACTGAGGGTGCAAATTAACGGAGGGGGATGAGTGGCATTCCCCTCCCCCCCTGTTGAAAAGTTATCCTCCCCTCATAAATTCATATTAACATCCCTGCCAGGCATAACTACTATCCCCTCACAAAATATATTTTGTTTATTACGAGTATACTTCATAAAATATAAAGTAAGCAAAGAAAATAATATTGATATATGACACCCGCAAGTTGACAACAATCAATAACTTAGGAATTACACATTACATGCCTGCTCATGGATATAATTATTATTATGATCAAGATTCAAGACAACCAACTCAGTGCGACCAAGCGTTGAGCCGTATAGAGTCAGATTGAGGTCGCCTCTGTCGTTCTGTTATCATCAGTTCGTGTATATTAAGATAAGAAGAGTGATGCAAATGATACAATACGTAAAAACATTTAGTTTGGAGAAATTCCGATTTGTAAATATGGCGATTTCTTGGGCAGAGCTTGTTTTCTGTATGCTGGAATTCGACAAAAAGAAGAGTGCTACAGATATCCAACGTAAATTCCGGATTAAGTATGACAAAGAATCACCAAGCAAGAAGATATTTATGCCTGGATTAACAAATTCGTCAATACTCAACGTTGGTTCGGACGTGCTGGGGATCTGAATAACTGTTTAGGTAAATGACCCACACGGTCACCAGACTTGACTCCCTGTGACTTCTTTCTACGTGGTTACATCAAAGATCGCATGTATGTGACATTTTTACCACAACATTTAGAGGAACTCAAGAATAGGATTGGATAAGCTGCTATCACTATGACATAGGACACACTAGAAAGGATGTGGCAAGAGTTTGATTATCGCGTAGACATCTGCCGAGTTACATGAGGTTCCACATCGAATCTTTGTGAAACAAACCTGTTGATATACATTTCAACGTTGTATTATTTGTAGTCTTTACGTAATAAATTAACGAAAGTTTTGACAGAGTTTATGGATAGATTTCTTTAGTTTATCTTGATTTCCCGCTTCTGTTTTTCTTCCATTATTGCTCCATTTTCAGATTGTTGTGATCCAGACGTAACTCAGTGTAGTAACAAGACAATGGACCCTCTTTCGATGCTGTGAAAATTCTGCTAAACTTGCTGTTGAAAAAGGAACCACGAGATATATTATTAAGCATAGAAATTCAGTGTAATTTACATTCCACTATAGTTATGTTAGTAGTTCAGTTCTCAAGAAGCTGGCTTATGATGAACCAAGTTCAAATCCCGGGTATGGTGGTGTTTTAAGTAGGATTGAAAGAAACCAACTCTATGAAAATTTTAGAAAATGGCAATGTGTTATTTTGTGTAAATTTAAATAGAAAATTTAATTGCCGTATAAGACAAAATGATTTAAAAAAAAAGGATGCCGATATTGAATTTGTAACTGGATCAAAGCTTCATGTGATGCTGTGGAAACTGAGACAGTGGTTAAATCATTTAACAAGTGTGACATCAGTATAACTATTTTATAAATTCTAACTTTCAGCTTTTTTGACAGCAGAGCTGGTGACAAAAGTTTGTCAACTGAATAATAACAGGCATGTCCCATTCTGAGTTTAATTTCCTCCCGTGTGTCATTTATTTTTGTTACTGTTGCTCCAAGATATTTTAATTTTTCCAGCTCTTCAAAGGATAAGTTTCCGATTTTTATATTCCATTTCGTACAATATTTTGTTCACGAGACATAATTATATTACTATTATTAATATTATTTTGTTCGTTGTCGATGTTATGTTTGTCATATAATTATGGAGGATGACATTAGAATATACAGAATGTTAATGATTATGGAGATGATGATGATAATAATTATAAATATAAGGTGAGGGAACTGGTATCTTTTTTAAATGTACATTACGATATCTAGCAATATGGGTCTATATCGACCTATAGATACCAGTTAAGGGTTAACTGCTCTTCGGACCCCTAGATTGATAATCACTGCTCTAGAGTTCTCTACATTCTTTCAATGTTGCAGATATCCTTGTGAAAGCTGTATCAGTGCGTGCGTATGAAAACGTTATTTACAGACTTGTGTTGTCCGATTCATAGAGAACGTTGGCAGCGCTAGTGCCAATCAAACAAATAATGAAGGGAGAATTGTCGATAGTCGAGGGAGATTAAGTCCGCTATTGGCAACACTCGTTGCTATGGGCTACCATTCAACATCTGCCAACAAAAGACGGATGTTGAAAAGAACCTCACATGTTTACTTTTTAACATGTTTAAATCCCGCCATTCAAACGTTTTAAACGTTACGTCATACGCAAGGAACTTATACAGGATGATCCGGTTTTAATGACACAGTTTCCGAACAGTGATTACAGTGAATACGTCCTTCTGAAGTTCAAATTCAGTGCTTTCAACGTCATACTTTGTTCTAATATAAGCAAAGTTTTCTAAAAACGGGAAAATAAATTGATACATTTTTGTGCCGATTTATATTGTCTATTGCACGAGAATGTATGATAAAGATAATACGAAGGGTTATAAAAGATAAAAATCAGTTGTATTATATGTTTTATATTAATTTTTTTCATATTTTCCTATTTTCATAGTACAGAGGTGGCGTACAATTTTATAAATTGAGAACCAATATTAGAATTGGTTACAATATGTAATAACAGCGCAGAATTTATTGCATCCTTCTACTTAAACTATGAATTATTGGGATTTCTGGAAAATACCTTCGTGTGTAATCAAGATTAGGAAACCTTACGTTTTAATTTGAGTCCATAGTAAATGATCTGAATTACAGACGGATTTTGTATGATAGAGAAAATAAACGATAAGCTGGATATCACTGACTACATAATAAAGGAATTGAATTCTACATAACAAAGTAAATACAATGATAAAATACGTAGATCTACCATTTTTGTAGCACCCATTATATTTATTTGATTAATTTTTATTTTCTTATTTCAGTACTGAGGAGAATTTCTGGCGATTGAAACCATTAACTAATTAAGTAACAAAATATTTTCGTACCTTAATCTCATTTTACCAAATGCAAGAGAATTAAGCGATATAGAATTGCTCATATTTTCATCGTTAAAGTAGTTTTAGTAACGTCTTTTTGTTACGGAAACACATTATAAATAATGTACAACATGGCCCGCCGAAATGGTGTAACAGTCACAGTCCTTTAATATTTGAGGAGAAAAATTCGCTCCGGCGCCGGGGATCGAACCGGGTCCTTGGTTCTACGTACCAAGCGCTCTGACCACTGAGCTACGCCGAATTCAATCCACAGCACCGGACAGAACTCTCCTCCTTTAGTGTTTCCCTTTGTGGCCTGACTCCAAGTTAGGCATATATGTTGACGTTTCATGTCCAAGTCAAAAGCCATTATAGAAGGAGCGCACTCAGCTGAGTGACTGTTGGCCGGGATTCCGCAGTAAAGTGCACAGTAATCTGTACAGAAATATGCACTGTTAGCTATGAGAATATTAAAGATTTTATTAATTAGTCCTACAGAATAATATCTGTAATATTGACAATTAATATTTGAGGAGAAAAATTCACTCCGGCGCCGGGGATCGGCGTAGCTCAGTGGTCAGAGCGCTTGGTGCGTAGAACCAAGGACCCGGGTTCGATCCCCGGCGCCAGAGTGAATTTTTCTCCTCAAATATTAATTGTCAATATTACAGATATTATTCTGTAGAACAAATTAATAAAAAATCTTTAATATAGTTACAGTCCTGCCACGTGAAAGTGAAGTGGGCAAGCATTGCATACATACTTTAAGTAATGTAGCACTGCTGTTAATTGTGACAATGGAGCAATAAATAAAATTTGTCTGATTTACATGTATTAGCCTATTCGACTGTATTTCAAATAAAAGTAGAACGTTACGCACTGTGAAAATATTATTAATTACAAGAATTAGACACAAAAGTGAGAAAATCATTTTCGTTTCCCAATCTTATTTTAATAAGAGTAAGAGGGTTAAGTGAAGTATATCTTTTGTAGTGTTGTGAAGTGCTATTGGAAAATAATGGAATAAATTTCTTGATATCGTATTTTAATCACAGGTCGCTCGCAGTGGTTTATGGGTGAAGCGGGTTCAGTTTCAGCTGGAGTCGATGGATTTTTCAGGAAGCAAAAATCCGGAACGCAATTTCTCCGGGAGGGTTTTAAGCCGTGTGTTCCATGTCGGAGTTTTCCGGAATTGTTAAAGACCTCCAAGCTTATATTTAAACCTCTGGACCAAATTCCTCCTCTCTCGCGTCCTAGTAATACCTCAGTTGCATACTAGGTGACGTTTGAGGTGATGAGCTTACCACCTGTCCTTCTGCCCCCTGTCGGCAAATAAGTGTAACTAAATTCATTTAGGCACTGAAACCACCTAAGGAACGATGGGTAAAATACAAACATTAGATACATTTTAATTACAGCAAGGTGTTTACAATGTTGTCCGAGGAGATTCTGTTTATTGCAAGTGTCGCAATACATTTATCGTGTTTTCAGGATGTTCAAGAGATGTATGGTAATGGACTTGAACGCACTTATAAAGATCAATGTGCCTACGCATACCGTATGTAACATTTCGTAATTTAGAACCCAAAATATGTACTCCATTTGTTTCGATCATATAAATACGGTCTTTAGTAGCTCTTATCCTCCTCCCTCCTCCTAATTATAATCATTATCATCAAAATCATCATCATCGTCATAATCATTTTCATTCTGTATATTCTAATGTCATTCTCCATAATTATATTAGGAACATAACATCGGTGCTCTCTGATTATGCTGTCAGCATAGTGCAAGGACATCGGATCACAGTTATGGTAGGGGTTAAGAACCATACTTATACTTCGAGGCTGCAGTCGTGGGTTCGAATCCCGATTGGGGCTGATAACCTGTTTTCTTTTTTCTAGGCTTTCTCCTACCTTAAGGCGAATATCAGGCAATCCATTGCAGCCGGCCTCGGTAGCGTAGTCGGTGTAGCGCTGGCCTTCTGTGCTCGAGGTTGTGGGTTCGATCTCGGTCCAGGTCGATAGCATTTAAGTGCAATTAAATGCGACAGGCTCATGTCAGTAGATTTACTGGCATGTAAAAGAACTCCTGCGGAACAAAATTCCGGCACACCGGCGGCTCTAGTATGATCTCTGTATGTGAGCGCCATTAAATAAACCATAATTAAGAATTAAGAATCCATTGCGAATTCTAAGAACCATATCGCCAATATATCTATATATCTTGCTATTACATTTGTCTTATGCCAAATCAATGCATATAGCATCGTTAAAATTAATTAAAAATATAACCTGACAAGAAAGCTCTTAATTTTCACTTTTCTACCAGGAATGGAAAATGGGAAATATTTATTTGTTGTTTCATTCAATACGACTTCAGCGACACCGGAGAGCGTCAGGTAACTTCTTACCTATAATTCTTTCAACTGTTTAAAATTTCTTCGTGCCACCTATGTTAGTCGATACATGATAGTGTATTTCTTCTAGTGACCCCTTGTACCTTCGAAGTTCATTGAACCCTGACGGTTCATTGAATCAAATGAAATCATTGCTTTAGCTGACGTCATCTCCTTGACAGCACGTATTTACCAATAAGGTACAAGTTAATTCTCCTCTTAACAATCATACAACACAGCATCTGTCTCGAATAACTCCCAGGGCCGAGGATTCCACATTGTTCTCTTGATATTCTGGAGTGTTGCGATGATCCAGATAAAATTATAACCCCAACGATCTATCATATTTTTAAGTTCTGACAGCTTCAGCAACTCTCTCACTTTTAATCTCATCACAGCGGTCTTTATACCTGTTACACACTTTGACGCTGTAAAGAATCAGAGGATGTGCTTGTGGTATTGAATTCAGTTTATGGAAATCATATTTCTTCTGTTTTCTAACGTCATAGTAACGAATAACGCCTTTGCATTATATTGACTGGGCGTGTTTTGAAATGTTATTTATTCTTTGTCTAACGTGTCTTTTGAAATATGAAGGTTATATAAAGATGATGGGAAGCTCTGATGACAACGGAGCTACGGAGGAATGAAATTGGAAATAATGACGTATTTTTGTTCCTCAGCAGTATATTTTGATACTTTTTTTTTTTTAGAATTATTGTATTTGTAATGTGTTTTATTTCTTGCTACATACGACAATACAAAGTTAATACTATAATAAACATAGTGCACACGCAAGTGAACAAGTTCGTGTTTTGATTCACAGTTCTTATAAACAACAATTTTCTACTAAAACAATAAAAAGTGCAATAAAAGTATAATATTTAATACACTAATTACGAAACAGGAATTATTAAGATAAAAATGATAATCGAGTCAAAAACAAATAATAGCCTATAAGTTTGAATGGATAAAATAAAAGAGAAGAAAGAGACAGGAATACTAAACAATTTTCTCAATGTTGTTCCTCAATTCATGAAAATTAAAACTACCCAGATCTGCACTTATTACCCAACGAGGTGGCTCATGTGTTCCACAGGGGACTCGCATTCGGGAGGTCCGCAGTTCAAATTCCCGGACCGACCAACCTGACTGTAGTTTTTCCGTGGTTTTCCACAGTAATTTAGGCAAATGCCGGGTTGGAATTTTCATTGCCACTGTCCATTTGCCTTCCTCTTCCCTGTAGAAAAAGAATTTAGATTCGTATCATATCATTAATATTCATCATCTCATTCCATAGGCATAAGTTTTTCAGGTTATGACGAATGTCTTCGTCCGCTTGTAGGAAGGGCGTCCCCTCCGAAACCGTCTCTGGGTTCCAAGTATTTCACAATATCTCTGCCAGGAATCATTCCTTAACAGCATTTTCGAGGGCTGTCGGAATGGATTCTGTGCTACTTGGTCACCCTGGCGGTATGAACTTAAGGCGGAGTGATGTAGAGGAGCCATTGGGTGAGTGTGTGAGGGATCTCATGCGGCCGGTGGACTAGTACACCTCATTCCCATTCATTCCATAATTCGGGGTGCACAATAGGTCCCTGTCTAGCCGAAGTGCTGGATAGTTGTCCGTAACCCGCCCGCATTGAATTTAATATAACGTTAATACAAAATGCATTTTATTTCCTAGAACATATTATTCTATATAATAAATAAATAATTAATTGAATAAACATATAATAAATAAATTAATTATTAATTAATTAATTTATCTTAAACTCTCCAACAATATCCTCAATATTTGCGCCGTTTTCAAGGCGTTGAATTAGCCTTACTTACTTACTTACTTACTGACTTACAAATGGCTTTTAAGGAACCCGGAGGTTCACTGCCGCCCTCACATAAGCCCGCCATTGGTACCTATCCTGAGCAAGATTAATCTAGTCTCTATCATCATAATATCCCACATATTTATTTTTTGAGGAATACTCAGACTTGAATGTGTTTGTGACATGAGGCCTTAGCGGTATGCGGGAACTTGGATTCTCGTCACAGCGGACCATATTGTACTATTTTTCTGCTTTCTTTAGACGCAAACGTTTTACTAAATAGACGGAGCAGTGTATCTAAGAAATTAAGAAGTGAGTTAAATATAAAGTGATATTAATTGATGGAGTATATAGCGAGGAGGATTCAATTGTGTGTTATTGTCGAGAAAAAAATATTTTTTTTACACTATGTGTGTGTGTGTGGGCTTATGCAATTTCCTATAAATTTGCAGGCTTAATAATGTGGGAGATAAAGTTCTTTGTAAACTTCCAGAAACTTGATGCTCAAGGGATTTGCAAACTCCTGTAAAATACACATTAATAATAATAAGCCTAAGTGAAACATGTGAAGTTTGAGTGAGAAACATGAGATTGTGAGATTATATATTCTAGTGAATTAAATCACGACAACGAACCAAACCTAAAGATCAACAGGAAAGTACTTTGTAATAGTTGAAAGGGAAATAAATGATGTAAAGTGATTATATTTACTCAAAATACCTATAAAAATAATGCAGAATGAATTAAAGAAAAGTTCAGACGTTCCAACGAGATGGAATTAATATCAGGTTCCTAGTCAGACGCAAAATGTACAGCAGAATACAAAACCACCAAATCTTCCACCACTTCCCAAAAATACTAGTGAAATTCATACAACAATAAATACTGTGGAAATAAAACTAATAGTTCTGAAGAATTTTTTATGTTCAATAATGAAAGTGAGAATATTGTTTTCAATGTAAAACGTTTTTATTCAAATTACAAACTCCAAATATGTATAACACTTAGGTTTAAATGTAAGATGAAAAGGGAAATGGATCTGTATTACGACATGTTAAAAGAAATGACATTAGATTACAATTAAAAGATTTAAGCAGGCCTAGAAACGTTTCACAGTTGTAAATATTCAAATATACGCCAGAAAGGAGACAAAACTTTGGACGTCCATGAAAAAAAATGAAGAAACCAGTTGTCAAACTTCCTGCGAAAAAATAGACCTAAACGTCTGAACCTCGAAGTTCATGATGATGATGATGATGATGATGATGATGTTGGTATGATGATAATAATGATATGGATAATCATTTTCATGAGTAAATATATCTTGGTCTATTAAAAATTGACTGTCTTATGCCAGGCTTCTACTTGATAAAAAATTTCAAGAATGAAATACAGTAGTTTCTTTCGTTACAGACAAGAGTGATACTGCTGTTCAATAATGAATTATGCTTAAATGCTACAAGCTCATGTCAGTAGATTTACTAGCATGTAAAAAAACTCCTGCGGGACAAAATTTCGGCACATCGGCGACGCTGATATAACCTCGACAGTTGCGAACGTCGTTAAATAAAACATAATTTAAAATTTTCATTCTTTCATTCATCATTCATTAATTAATTCATTCATACATTTTTGCCTAAGAGAAAATCTTGCACTACAAACCCAATATTCTCAGTCTTTCCTATTTTCTACCTTCCCTCTTACAGTTTCCGTATAACAAACATTTATCTTAATGTTGACTATCACCTCAAATCTTCTGTCTCGAACTTTATCCCGTTCACCATTCCTTCTAGTGCATCCTTCAGAGGCAGTTTCTTCTCAGCTAGTGACTGAGCCAATTCTTTTTCCCTTCCTGATCAGTATCATCATTATTTTTCTTCACCCACTCTTTCTAACACAGCTTCATTTCTCATTCTGTCTGTCCATTTCACAAGCCACATTCTTCTCCATATCCACATTTAAATTGTTTCTAGTATTTTCTCTTCACTTAGTTATAACGTTCATTTTTCTGCTCCATACAATTCTACACTCCGCACAAAGCACTTCACTAGTCTCTTCCTTACTTCCCCCCCCCCCCGCAGCGGTCCGCAAAAGATTCTACTTAACATAGTTGTTAATTTTCGCTGAAGATTATTATACTTAATTGAAACATTTTCGGACAAATTGAATCGTAAATATTAATATGAAAAATTTTATTTAGTCAACTGTAGAAATACAGACTTGAACCTCATAAGTTACTATAAGGCACCACTCATGATGTAACTAAGCCAGAAGATAATGAGTTAGGGTGGCCAGTTCCTTTACTCCTCCATTTCATACATCGCTAACTAGTTACATTACACTAGTCAGATTTCAGATGTATACAAACAATTTTGTTGTTCTTCCTCTGAAACATATCATCAAGTGAGATGTACTGACTGATAATGGATGTACAGTAGTGGCAAAAAAAAAACCGGACCGACCCTTGTAGCTGATTTCAGAGCCTTGTGCACTCCAGAGCACGATAGACTGGTACCTAAGACTTTCGTGGTTCGAATCCTGCCTGGGAAGGAAACTTTTTTTTGTTCCTTATTCAAATTTATTACCAATACTTTTCGATTGCAGCGATATTTTACTACTTAATTAACTTATTATTCCCAAGACATGAATTTGATCAGTATTTGAAATTTTTAGGAATAAATTTGAATAAGGAACAAAAAAAGTTTCCTTCTCTGGCAGGATTTGAACCACGAAAGTCTTAGTTACCAGTCTATCGTGCTATGGAATGAACAAGACTATGAAATCAGCTACAAGGGTCGGCCCCTGTTTTTTTGCCACTACTATACATATCTGGCAGAACCTCAATCAGATGAATAATGTATAACCACTAATTCAGAAAACTGATAGAAATCTTCATCAAAGCTACTTTTCGGTATAAGGCATTCTCAAAAAGTGAATTTTCGCGAATAGCTTGAAATAGATTTTTTTGCAGAACCACATTACATTTATATATCTTTAATATTGTTGCATAATGATTAATTTAATTTATTAGTCTGACTCAATATTTTGGGTTTGCCTTGTGACACAGAATAGCTCACAATAAAATTTAAAATGAGAGCAGATTTTAAACAAAAGATATTAAGACATGTAGAAACAAAATAGAACCTAGTACAATTTAAATTGAGTGTACACCATAAAAATGCTGGCGAAATATCGCTACAGAAATAGTACATTATGCAGCGAACCTATAATGATAGTAATTAAGACGCAAGGATGTTTATGAAACGAGCGCAAGCGAGTTTCATAATTTTCATACGAGCGTCTTAATTACCATTACAGGCAAGTTTCATACGACTTTTTATGCTCGACCATATTTCTAACTTGAAATTATTCATAAGTATTCATGTTATTCTTATGTGACTGGGGAGCGAACTGACCTTGTGCAATCTCGTAAATTGTGAGATGTGCGCAGACGCGTAAGTATTGATTTTTTCCGGGCAACGAATGTCGACGACCTTGATATGATCTAGAGAGTAAGATAAACGTTAAACTTGATATAACCTTGAAATTGAATTCGACATTGAAAAACGAGATGACAAATTGAATTTATTTGAATATTATTTACAATTAACGCTAATTATTATAGTAACAGAACATAACCTTCTGCGACAGTATTGGATTTACAGCCTGCGTGACGTTTTGCTAATTGTCTTTCGATTGCATATCCGAGAATAATCGAAAACCTGAACTTTAATGAATAGGCATACTTTAATGACATGCATTACAGGAATGCTACCAGGTGTATAATTACTACATTTCGGCATAGTCAAGCATAAATGTTATTATGGTGGTGACGAATCCGTTTAATAATACTTTCATTTCCAGCGACTGAATAAAGAGTTTCAGAAATAGTGCTTACAATTAGAGGAATTTGTAAGGTGCTGAAAGTTGAACCCTATGAGAATATTTCCTTAGTTCTGTACACACTTTTCTGAACCACTCTGTACATTAATTTTTCTTACATTGACATTAATAATGCACTTAAAAATACTTCATAATAGCATATTAAGACATTGTTTATAATTGCAAATTTCTTTGTCTTGGTGTAATGTCTTCTATTCTTTCATATTCTTCTCACGTTTTAAGCGAAGTGAAATACAGACCTTCAAAATAACTACATGCAAGAAGTACGTACGCAACATCTAGAATTGAGGACAGTTCCTCGAATTATAATATTTTCTCTCACCATAGTTACGGGCGATGTTAATGAGCTCACAGGTGTAGCTGTGTGAAAATTTCAAGACTACAGAAAGATAAGTTTTAACACGGTTGTAAACCATATTCCTGCAGGTGTATTGCCATTACGCGAAGCTAAATTACGCGTCTTAAGTGTTCGTTACACTTTAACTTCATGTCTGTACGTAAATTAACTATTTCAGAAATATAATTATGTAAATATCTGCCTTCCAGTGAGAAGAAATGAATGACATTACGTGAAACACGTCATGTAGTCAATTTCTACAACTGTAGTGCTTAAGTTATCGTAAAATTATACACGATATACATAAAAATATGATGAGCTTTTACTTTTCCTTTGCAGAAGAACATAGAAAAATGCAATTCAGTCTCATATAGCCAAAGTCTGAATAATATTCGTCTACGATATAATGTTGGTGTTATAAAATAAAAAGTTAAACTGTTGAAATATTGGTCTGTCTTAATTATGATGAAAACTAGTTTTCGGAGGAGAATTGAACATCCTTATCTAATACAAACGAACGTTTTTATAGTATTCAGAAATCTCTAACCACCAAACCCCTCTCTAGAAATATAAAATTACAAAGTCACAAAAAATGAATCGTAATGTAAGTATGGGAAATGAAGGACAAACAATTGAAGGGGTCCTTGAAAAAAACGAGTAGCTCCACTTTTACAGAGTTGTGGAAAACAACAAAAGAATTCTAAAAAATTCAAATTTTAATTCAGCTTCTTTCCTTTTTAAGAGTATGTCCTAGGTACCTAGGAGTTTCATTTTATCCCTCACTCAGTCACTTATGACAATGGACAATTTAGGGGGTAAAATATAAACAAATAATGAAGCTACTTCCTTTTTGCAATACATTTGATATAATTAGCCACATTTTGCAAATTCTTTACGGTACTATAAAATATGGCTTGTGATCGTCATTTGTTTACAGCATAGACATTCAACTGAAAATGGCGGCTTCGTTCAAACGTTTTGGTGAAACTAACATTAGTGAAATAGAATTAATATTTTATTTATTAGAGTACTTTATTTATTCTGATCTTTATATACATTGGATCGGGTGAAGATGTCTGACTTTTTCTTTGATTGAAAATTTAAGATACTGTTCATTTAGTTTTGAATTTCATATTGAAAGATCAAAGTCTAGAAGATATTTTGGAACTATATTTCCAGTAGAAAACAGAAAACATTAATTACCTTGTTTATAGATACAGCTTTTCTTCTTACATGCACTGTAGGCATCTTTCCCCGATAGTCGGGTAAGATGGCAAATGCAATTAACACATTTACTGATATATGCATTTTACCTGAACTTGGTTTGATACATGTATATAACAAAATTAACTTAATCTGAAGCTCATGGACACTTTCTCACCCGTTTATCACTACTTAGCAACACAGTCATTGCACAGATTTTATTGTCGTGTGCAAGACTCGTGAAATCACTTCTTGCACACAATGAATTCAATCCAGTATATTTTTTGTCATCATTCTTTTTAGGAGGCGTTTAAGGGTGCGCTAAGATATCCCATATGCTTGGGATGCTCTAAAACTGTTCATACCCTCTGTTACAACATGTTCCATCGCAAGTTGAAGACTGTCCTCAATTCACTGACTTCTATCAGAGTGCCTATCTTACGTAATGTTTACACATTCCCTGCAATAAAACAAAAAATAAAACTCTTGCAACAAGGTGCCATCTTACCCCGAAAAAAGTGATCATCTTCCCCAAGTATCGGGGTAAGATGCCTAGTGCTGTGACTCAAACTAAGATGGCGGAACAAGGTCTTTGGGTGTTAACAACACAAACTTTAGAATCTTTACTACAATATCCATTACAAAGGTTTGACAATTATTACGAATTCAAGGATGTACCTTTGCAATTATTTTATAGCAGAAAAATGAGCTGTTTTCTTGCTTTTCTTCTTCTCACACAAGAACACGTGGCAAAATGAGTTAGCTTCCACTCTACAGACATTCAACTGTCTCAGTGATCATGAAGACATGCGGGTGGCGTTCTCTCTTGGAAGAATGTGAAACTACAAAGAAATAAGCATCTTCCCCCGATAGTCATCTCCCCCCGATTCACTCTTTCTTCTAATCGTGTTGTAGTCAATTAAATCCCAGTCGAGTTTTTATTTTATCTAGATAAATCAAAACCTCTAGTCAGATTAGTCAGATTACTGTTAACAAAACAGTTAACTGTAACAACAGACGAAGTTGAGAACAATAATTGTGCACATTTGAAGTAAAATATTTAAAATGTAATTTCTCTTTGGGTATGGCAAATAAATTACAAAACAAGACTTGAAACATTAATACGCATATGGACACATAAAACAGCAGCATTATGACTTACAGCGCTTCAGTCTGTGTCGAACACAGACAGACAAAAATAGTGAGACGGAGTTGAGAATAAAAACTGAAGATAAACTTTCACTTCAGTATCCCGCTGTGCAAATCATGTTAAAAATTGCACTAACGTACTTTTTACTTTTCTAAACTGTTAATAAAATAAAACAGTACGTTTAATACGTCGCTATATCCTAATTCCTGCAACTTATGTATTTACTATGAAATGTATTTTAGACACTCCACGGAGCATGTGAATCAAGATACTTATAACAAACAGACTAGCATTATTTTGAATAATTATGTGTGGGATAACAGTGTAGTAAATTTAATCTGTAATGAAATCACTAAGCTTAATATTCCTACTACCAAAAGACTCAAGTTGCGGGTAAATAGTCTATATAGTAGGTGGAATCCGGGTGATACAGCAGAGAAAGAGACAAACATGTTCTTACTGCATGTTCATAGAGTACATCCAACCTGCAATGAAAATAGAGCAACTACTGACTTTATAATCTAACGGCGCAACAGCCCGAAGTTGGCCAGGGTCTACCTGCGTGACAAACATTTTTTCTGCGTGAAGTATGGGTACAAAGTGCTGTCGGAGTTGGGGCTCACTTGAAATACATCCTTCGCGCACTTTTCTAGAAATTCTCTAAAGTGTTTATTGTTCAATTTAATAAGCGGTATATTGGCATTGATCATCATGGCACACAGATCCTTGCAAAACATGGATTTCTTATCGTACTCTCTCTCAGAGTTTGATGGTACTACTTGTTTTGAGTTACGTTCAACCATATTTCTATGCCTTTTTGTATTGCAATGTCTTTCAATGCACTGTTTTCTTGTAACTTTTATATCTACCTTGCACAACTTACATGTAAAGAAAATTATTATTGGCTCCGATCTCCTGAATTAAGTTCTCTAGCCTTTCATACTTCGAAATTTTTGTCTTCGGCATTTCACCTCGTCACAAATACAAATGTTACGTTAAGTAAATAATACGACTTTTACATTTCACTGGTTTAAAGCACTCACTATGACCGTGTTCCGGCTTCAACACAAACTAGAGTGAGCGTGAGTAAGATGCGGTTCTATGTTGTATCAGACGGGACGTATCTCTGGGCTATGACGTCAGGTACAGTATGAGAGTAGGCAACTGTATTCCAGCTTAGACGTAACTGAAATACAAAGCTTAGAAATGACTTTCACAGAATGACGTCACCCTCAAACTCGAATAAATAAATCGCTAGGGAATGAAAAGGTCGATCTATTTGACAACTGGTCTGTTGCAAATTAAAAATTTGAGATCTTGTTTGTGTTACAGAATCATACAGTCCTTTTATTATGCTGAAGTAGAATCGAGATTATAATATGGCATATGCTACTGGGTGTCAAGTTCGAAGATGAGTGATGTTTTTATTGCTCAGAAACATGTTGTGAGATGCATGGCAGGTGTAGATAATCGTACAACATGTGGGGAATATTTTAAGAGTTTTAATATTTTAACAGTTTATGCTTTATATGTTGTTAAGCTTATGGAATTAATACATTTCTAATAAGAACCATTTTTATCGAAATAGTGATTTTCATTATTGCAACACTCGTTTTAAGGAAAATTTTAATATTCCAGCATTTCGATTGACAATTTCAACAAAACATATGTAGTATAAGGCTTAAAAATATATAATGGTTTGACTCACGAAATTAAAAATACGAATGATTTAAGATATTTTAAAAGATACATCAAAAGAATTTTAACAAACCTTTGCTCCTACAATTTAGATGAAATACGTGTAGGTTTACATTGGTCCTAATTTATCGTATTTTTATCTATTTTAATTGAAGGGTTCAGAGCCATAGTGGGCCAAGCGCCATAAATAAAAAGCGAAGAAAACAAGGGTTAAAATTAAGTTATTATTATAATTTAATGAAACATATAGCAAGTAATTATAAAGTATGCATATTAAAATTATGTGACATATCAACCTTCATTAAACTGTGGTATTCAGTTAACTTTAAACCTTGCTTTCTCCGTTTTTAATAAATGGCGTCTGACCCACTATGGCTCTGGACCCTTAAATTATTGTTTTCTGTTTTAATTATTGTTTTCTCTCTCTCTCTCTTTGTCTCTGACAAGTCGTATGGTTTTAATTCTTTTATGAACAAATAAAAATGAAATGATACTCTTCTGGTTTGCAGAAGCTATTCACTGAAAAATAAATGTCGATGTGCTAGTAATTTCGTAAATAATGATAAAATTGCAATTGCGCTTGAAATCGTTTATTTCATATATGTCATAAATCTATCTGGAATCGAACCATAGTTCCTTTAACGTGAAGGCGTCAACCAACTGAATTACGTCTGCAATATGAATGCAACTTTTTAAGCAGTCTGTATGTATACAAAAGAGGGGTATTTTTGTATTTGTAGAAATGCTGTGTATTGCCGTTTTATCATGCTATTTCTTTATATACATACAAGTTTTATTGTTATTGCCTTTGTACGTTTAGGAGAAAGAAATAAGAAGAGAAGAAAGATCAAGAAAACCATTTTCCAGAAAGGAAAGGTTACAAGGAACATATGTTTCTTTTTTATCGTTATAAACTTATGATCCACGTCCCATTTACAGAAGGACTACAAAGATGTTCGAAAAACAAACTAAAATGAATAAAGTTTAAAATAAAAAAAAGAAGATCGCCATAACAGCCTGCTGCGTATTCGACAAGGTTATCAAATATCAAGTTTATAGCCCAATTCAAGAAAAGACATGTCACACCTCTTGGTCACAACAATATTGTGGGCTTCTCCCCACGTATTACATGGCCTGTTTCGTCCTTGTTTTCTAGTGGACATCAGTTCGAGTCTCTTTCTTGAAGTAAAAGAAAGAATCACTTTGAGATCACAATCATTTTTATTGTAACCAACAACGGAGAGGCCCTATTTAATCGAACGCTTTCTTTATGTTGAGAATAAATATTTTCGATCACTTTTCATTCTCTTCTAGGTTTTGTGATTCAATCTTTATTTCTTGATTTACGCCTCAGTGATAGGCGTCTTTGTAGCATAGTTGGCATAGAGCTGCTTACGACAACAGCTGACCTAAGTTCAAACCCCGGCGTTGTCAGAATTGTACTTGTGATGGAGAAAGTCAAGTTTGTAAGAAGTCTTCTCTGGATTCTCCCATTTTGACCTCGTTATTCCACCAAAAATTTCCAAAATTCCGTTTAGATTATCATCTCCGTCTCGAAGAAAAGGGCACTACGTATGTTTATGTGAAGCCGAATCGATTGGTTGCCGTGTGGGTATCTATTCTCTTTTTACTTGATTAATTATTTATCAACCACTCAGTTATTTAACGTCGATGAAATTGGTGATAACGAGATATGGCCGAGGATTCGCCATAGATTACCTGACATTCGACTTGCAGTTGAGGAAAACCTCGAAAAAAAACACAACCAGGTAATCAGTCAAAGCGGGGATCGAACCCGTGCTCCCGCAACTCTGGATCGGCAGTGCCTTAGCCGACTGAGCTACGCAGATGGCTTGAGTATTTCTCGTGGCTTGTCCAAAGATTCATTCATTCAAAGTTTTCTGCCCAGGGTTAGTTCTTCACTGAAAAATTCAACATTCTCCAATCTTCCCTGCTTTTCGTCTTACGATTCATGTGCCTTAATGTTGTTTATCATCTGATATCTTTTAATGTTCTTGATCTTCTATTTCTTCCAGTGCATCCTCCAGTAGGCAGTTTCTTCTTTGCTAGTGACCCAAGAAGTTAATTTGTTTTTCCTAACAAGTTTCATTATTATTTCTTCTTCATTCACTTGTTCTACCACAGCTTCATAACTTACTTTCTCTGTTCATCTAAGATGCTAAATTCTTCTTCATAGCCACATTTTTAATAATTCCAGTCGTTTCTCTTTACATGGACATAATGTCCATATTTCTGCTTCATACACTGGCACACTCCACCCAAAACATTTGATTAGTCTCAAAGGTCCGCAGCAAATGGTCCTTTTCCTATGAAAAGCTTCCTTTGCCATTGCTAACCTCCTTTTGACTTCCTGCAGGAGTTCATGTTTTTACTTACAGTATAGTACAGCCCAAATATAATATGAAGCTGTCCAATTTTACACTGCCTCATTTTGAATTCGCACTTTTATCTTCTATATTTTTCTCTCGGTAACCGTGTTTTTCATTTTCTTTACATTTATTTTCGTCCCTTACTGCTCACAGCTGTCATTTAGCTTCAGTAGTACATCCGTTGTATCATCTCCTCTTCTGCTAACAACGCCACATCATCATCAAATTTAATAATAATAATAATAATAATAATAATAATAATAATAATTATTATTATTATTATTATTATTATTATTATTTATTTATTTATTTATTCTGGCGAATTTAAGGCCATCAGGCCTTCTCTTCTACTTAGCCAGAAACAAAAGAAGCTTATACAATTTGCAGTCTTATGTACTTTATTATTCTTCCTTCAACTAACATCTCTCAAATGTTCTGAAAGCAGTTCTTTGTTAAATCGTCCTGTAGCAGGAGGCACTTGGCAATATACGATATATTAAAAACGCTAAATTCTGTGAGAGTATGGGAAAATTTATGGCAAAAGTTCGACAGCTGAAGATGGAACTGGCAGAGGGGGAGGGGGTCGAGAAATAAGAGGAAGAGTTATTTATTAGTGTTGTAATGAGTAGTATTAACACTGAGCGAATGAGGTAATTGGGGGATAATGTTCTTTTTGTATTTATTATGTCGTTTTATATTTCTTTGTTTTTTATTGCGTGTGTATATGCTTTATTATGTATTATCTTTATATTTATTACTTGGATTATTTATTGCAGTTTCAATAAGAAATTTAATTGAGTTGTTTATATGTATGTTTCACTGTGTTTTTTTTCTTTCAAATCTTACACTTATTTTATTTGTATTTTTGTGAAATGTGGTATGAAGTTAGATTCGTTGTAATTGTGATAATTAATGATAACGGTAGTAATAATAATAACTGTTGTTTTACTATTCTATTATTAGTAGTATTACTTTTCTTTTCTTTGAAGATTCAAACTGTGCATAGTTACAGCACGAATGGCCGTACTGGCTCGTGCGAAGGATCTTGTGTACATGAGTTTGTATAATTATGTCTCAATAAATGCACTTCATTCATTAAATCGTCTAGTACATGTTGAACAGTGTGGATGATAAAGTGTATCCTTTTCGTACCCCTCTCACTATTCTACTTCCCTCTCATAGGCTATTTCGTATCCTTAAGTGATATGCGAATTCTAGACTAGTCATAAATTTATAATTTAAAACTCTATTTTAGCGTAAATTGGAAATCCTTCTTAATCAGAAATTCTATCCAGAGGACATGTGAAATAAAGAAAGAAATGCAACAAAGGCGAAGAAAAGGAGAAATGAGAGAAATTCAATTGAATATCGAGTTAAAGAATAAACAGGAAAAAATTGTATACTAGATATAATTTAATTTTCAAAGAATATCAATGTGTTTGCGATGCAAATCGTAAATCATTTATATGGAGTTCCTTTTTTATAATATAGTTTATTTACAGAAAACTTTCAAGATGTTTTCAAAGATATTTTAATTAAGAACTTCAAAGACTGTATTAGTTCTTGCATTTGAAGTTAAATGGGAGAGAACTTTCATGTTTAAAGTGAATGAAAGAATGAACAAAAACGATAGAGCGGAAAGAGAGTATGGTTCAAACAGTAATTTACTTAGTATATGCAGTTCCTTCGTTTCTTTCATTTCAATTTTGTTCAAGGAATATTAAGCTATTTGCATTGTAAATTGACAATTCTTTATTTAAAGTCATATTCGAGTTACAGTGTTTATAAAGAGAAGAAGAGATGACGATACGGTGGTAATTAAGTAATGGTGAACTTACAATAGAAGGGAAATTATAAATTATAAATGTAAAGTCAAATACAGTCCATTTTTATAACATAAATCTCAAAGAACTGGTCCAAAATCAGACTTAAAATCCCTAACACAAGAAGAGATTTGATTGTTTGAAATACTAACAGGAGTAGTAGTACTAGTAGCAGTAGTAGTAGAACTTACTTATTTACTTACTTACTTACTTACTTACTTACTTACTTACTTACTTACTGGCTTTTAAGGAACCCGCTGGTTCATTGCTGCCCTCACATAAGCCCGCCACCGGTCCCTATCCTGAGCAAGATTAATCCAGTCTCTACCATCATATCCCACCTCCCTCAAATCCATTTTAATATTATCTTACCATCTACGTCTCGGTCTCCCAAAAGGTCTTTTTCCCCCCGGCCTCCCAACTAACACTCTATATGCATTTCTGGATTCGCCCTTACGTGCTACATGCCCTGCCCATTTCAAACGTTTGGATTTAATGTTCCTAATTATGTC